>NC_034176.2:16299430-16303824 GCF_002021735.2 Oncorhynchus kisutch | reverse complement strand
TGAGGGATTTGAGGCGGGAACTACGGCTAATCAGCCTTGTCCTTAACTCTACTGTACGGCCGGACCAGAGCTAAACCTGTGAACCAAATCTCCCCACTCCCCACTGTAGCTCTTCACTTCCCAAATAAGAAAAATTACTAAATGTTGATTTCAAGGATAAGACTGCAGAGAAAAAAAGACCATACATGTCTTATATGCCTCTCTGTAGGAATTTGCTGTTTTCTTTCTCTTTTTATCTCTCGGATAATTGAAACAGTTTTTCATTCAGTCACATGGAAATTAGGATCTGAATACTAGTCATAATAGTCATAATAAGAGTGATTATTCGTGTGTTTCATTCAGTCCACATGGAAATTACGATCGCATAATAGTCATATGAGTGAATATTTCAAACTACATGAACTTAAGGATTAGGAAGCATTATAAAATCTTCCATTTTGGGGGGGATTTTCCCTCTGACCTTAATCACCAATTTCATTGGCTTAGGCCCCCCCGTCCTTTAGTCCCCCTCGTCCCCCCATCATTTAGTCCCCCAGTCCCACCGCCTTTAGTCCCCCCAGTTCCCCTGTCCTTTAGTCCCCCAGTCCCCCCGTCCTTTAGTCCCCCCATTGTCCCACCATGTCCTTTAGTCCCATCGTCCCCCCATCCTTTAGTCCCCCCTCGTCCCCCCGTCCTTTAGTCCCCCCCACCCCCCGTCCTTTAGTTCCCCCCCATCTTCCCGTCCTTTAGTTCCCCCCGTTCCTTTAGTCCCCCCCGTCCACTCCGTCCTTAGTCCCCACCGTCCCCCCATCCTCTAGTCCCCCAGTCCCCCCGTCCTTTAGTCCCCCCCGTCCTTTAGTCCCACAGTCCCCCCCGTCCTTTAGTCCCCCCCCGTCCTTTAGTCCCCCAGTCCCCCCGTTCCTTTAGTCCCCCCCATCCTTTAGTCCCCCAGTCCCCCCCGTCACTTTAGTCCCCCAGTCCCCCCCATCCTTATTCCCCCAGTCCCCCCCGTTCCTTTAGTCCCCCCGTCCTTTAGTCCCCCAGTCCCCCCATCCTTAGTCCCCCAGTCCCCCCGCTCTTTAGTCCCCCCCGTCCTTTAGTCCCCCAGTCACCCCGTCCTTTAGTACCCCCCATCCCCCCGTCCTTTAGTCCCCCCCATCCCCCCGTCCTTTAGTTCCCCCCGTCCTTTAGTCCCCCCTTGTCCCCCCGTCCTTTAGTCCCCCCCATCCCCCCGTCCTTTAGTTCCCCCCGTCCTTTAGTCCCCCCCGTCCACTCCGTCCTTTAGTTCCCCACCGTCCCCCCCCATCCTTTGGTCCCCCCCGTCCTTTAGTTCCCCGTCCTTTAGTCCCCCCCATCCCCCGTCCTTTAGTTCCCCCTGTCCTTTAGTCCCCCCTGTCCTTTAGTCCACCCACCCCCCCTGTCGTTTAGTCCCCCCCTTCTCCTCTGTCGTTTAGTTCCCCTCCGTCTCATCTGTCCTTTAGTCCCCCCTGTCCTTTAGTCCCCCCCGTCCCCCATGTCCTTTAGTCCCGCCCATCCCCCCTGTCCTTTAGTCCCCCTCGTCCCCCCATCCTTTAGTCCCCCTCGTCCCCCCGTCCTTTAGTCCCCCCCACCCCCCCCGTCCTTTAGTTCCCCCCATCTTCCCGTCCTTTAGTTCCCCCCGTCCTTTAGTCCCCCCCGTCCACTCCGTCCTTTAGTTCCCCACCGTCCCCCCATCCTCTAGTCCCCCAGTCCCCCCGTCCTTTAGTCCCCCCCGTCCTTTAGTCCCCCAGTCCCCCCGTTCCCTTTAGTCCCCCCCGTCCTTTAGTCCCCCAGTCCCCCCCGTCCTTTAGTCCCCCCATCCTTTAGTCCCCCAGTCCCCCCCGTCCTTTAGTCCCCCAGTCCCCCCCCATCCTTTAGTCCCCCAGTCCCCCCGTCCTTTAGTCCCCCCCCGTCCTTTAGTCCCCCAGTCCCCCCGTCCTTTAGGTCCCCCAGTCCCCCCGCTCTTTAGTCCCCCCCGTCCTTTAGTCCCCCAGTCACCCCGTCCTTTAGTACCCCCCATCCCCCGTCCTTTAGTCCCCCCATCCCCCCGTCCTTTAGTTCCCCCCGTCCTTTAGTCCCCCTTGTCCCCCCGTCCTTTAGTCCCCCCACATCCCCCCGTCCTTTAGTTCCCCCCGTCCTTTAGTCCCCCCCCGTCCACTCCGTCCTTTAGTTCCCCCACCGTCCCCCCATCCTTTGGTCCCCCCACGTCCTTTAGTTCCCCCGTCCTTAGTCCCCCCCATCCCCCCGTCCTTTAGTTCCCCCGTCATTTAGTCCCCCCTGTCCCTTTAGTCCACCCACCCCCCCTGTCGTTTAGTCCCCCCTTCTCCTCTCTGTCGTTTTAGTTCCCCTCCGTCTCATCTGTCCTTTAGTCCCCCCTGTCCTTTAGTCCCCCCCCGTCCCCCATGTCCTTTAGTTCCCGCCCATCCCCCCTGTCCTTTAGTCCCCCCCGTCTCCTCTGTCCTTAGTCCCCTCTGTCCTTTTAGTCCCCTCCATTCATCTGTCTTTTAGTCCCCCCTGTCCTTTAGTCCACCCCGTCTCCTCTGTCCTTTAGTCCCCTCTGTCCTTTAGTCCCCTCCATCCTATCTGTCGTTTAGTCTCCCTGTCCTTTAGTCCCCCCCGTCCCCTCTGTCCTTTATTCCCCCCCATCCCCCCTGTCCTTTAGTCCCCTCCGTCTCATCTGTCGTTTAGTCTCCCTGTCCTTTAGTCCCCCCTGTCCTTTAGTCCCCCCCCTGTCTTCTCTGTCCTTTAGTCCCCTCTGTCCTTTAGTCCCCTCTGTCTCATCTGTCCTTTAGTCTCCCTGTCCTTTAGTCCCCCCCATCCCCTCTGTTCCTTTATTCCCCCCCATCCCTCCTGTCCTTTAGTCCCCCCCGTCTCCTCTGTCCTTTAGTCCCCCCCGTCCACCCTGTCCCTTTAGTCCCCTCTGTCCTTTAGTCCCCCCCCATCCCCCCTGTCCTTTAGTCCCCCTCGTCCCCCCTGTCCTTTAGTCCCCTCTGTCCTTTAGTCCCCCCCATCCCCCCTGTCCTTTAGTCCCCCCCCGTCTCCTCTGTCCTATAGTCCCCTCTGTCCTTTAGTCCCCTCAGTCTCATCTGTCCTTTAGTCATTCCCTGTCCTTTAGTCCCACCCATCTCCTCTGTCCTTTAGTCCCCCCCGTCTCCTCTGTCCTTTAGTCCCCTCCGTCTCATCTGTCCTTTAGTCCCACCTGTCCTTTTAGTCCCCCCTGTCCCCCATGTCCTTTAGTCCCCCCCATCCCCCCTTGTCCTTAGTCCCCTCCAATCTCATTTGTACTTTAGTCCCCCTGTCCTTTAGTCCCCCCCGGTCCCCCCTGTCCTTTAGTCCCACCCGTCTCCTCTCTCCTTTAGTCCCCTCTGTCCTTTAATCCACCCCGTCTCCTCTGTCCTTTAGTCCCCTCTGTTCCTTTAGTCCCCCGTTCTCCCATGTCCTTTATAATCCCCCCCCATCCCCTGTCCTTTAGTCCCCCCGTCTCCTCTGTCCTATAGTCCCCTCTGTCCTTAGTTCCCCTCAGTCTCATCTGTCCTTTAGTCATTTCCCTGTCCTTTAGTCCCCCCCGTCTCCTCTGTCCTTTAGTCCCCCCCCGTCTCCTCTGTCCTTTAGTCCCCTCCGTCTCATCTGTCCTTTAGTCCCACCTGTCCTTTAGTCCCCCCCTGTCCCTCATGTCCCTTTAGTCCCCCCCATTCCCCCCTGTCCTTTAGTCCCCTCCGTCTCATCTGTCCTTTAGTCCCCCCTGTCCTTTAGTCCCCCCCCTGTTCCCCCCTGTCCTTTAGTCCCCCCCGTCTCCTCTGTCCTTTAGTCCCCTCTGTCCTTTAGTCCCCCTCGTCCCCCTGTCCTTTAGTCCCCTCTGTCCTTTAGTCCCCCCATCCCCCCTGTCCTTTAGTCCCCCCCCTCCCCCCCTTCCTATAGTCCCCTCTGTCCTTTAGTCCCCCTCAGTCTCATCTGTCCTTTAGTCATTCCCTGTCCTTTAGTCCCACCCATCTCCTCTGTCCTTTAGTCCCCCCCGTCTCCTCTGTCCTTTAGTCCCCTCCGTCTTCATTCTGTCCTTTAGTCCCACCTGTCCTTTAGTCCCCCCTGTCCCCCATGTCCTTTAGTCCCCCCATCCCCCATTGTCCTTTAGTCCCTCCATCTCATTTGTACTTTAGTCCCCCCTGTCATTTAGTCCCCCCCGTCCCCCTGTCCTTTAGTCCCACCCGTCTCCTCTCTCCTTTAGTCCCATCTGTCCTTGAATCCACCGTCTCCTCTGTCCTTTAGTCCCCTCTGTCCTTTAGTCCCCCCCGTCTCCCATGTCCTTTAATCCCCCCATACACCCTGTCCTTTAGTTCCCCCCGTCTCTCTGTCCTATAGTCCCTCTGTCCTTTAGTACCCTCAGTCTCATCTGTCCTTTA
>NC_034176.2:16285721-16299330 GCF_002021735.2 Oncorhynchus kisutch | reverse complement strand
CCAGACTGTGACTCTGGCTTTAGAGCGGCCAGACTGTTAGAGAAAGCCATAATACCACTGTAACGTTACACAAACAGGGATGTTAAGCAGTGTTGTTTATCATTGCTGTAGTTTGAGCAAAGTGTATTAAAGTAATACCATATGAGTGTAGCAGAGGGATGGCTGATTGATTTGAACCTAAATATAAGGCAAACAACATGTTATTGTCACAGAGGAGAAGACAGAAATACAGCAATCCATAAAGCTTTTCATCTCTGTCTGTTAAGGTGGTGAGTTGAAATCTCCTGGACCGTTAACAGTAGCAGTCTAGCCTGCCTATTCAGACTCAGCATTTAGCTTCTAGTGGCCAATATGTTGCCATGGGAGCCAGATGTGAGGGGTTGCCATGACAGTTTGTTTAAAGCAACCTTGACCTAGTATACCCACAATTCCCTCCACAATCACACACGCACGCACGCACACAGACACACACACACACACACACACACACACACACACACACACACACACACACACACACACACACACACACACACACACACACACACACACACACACACACACACAGGCACTCCAGTACTCCATAGAGCAACAGAGGGTCTGTGATCTGTGCCTACCTCTGTGATTTATCTTTGCCTCCAAATTCCAGACATTCCACCCTCTGTCATAGCGTAGCCAACATAATGTATGTGTGAACACTACAGCAGAGAGGAGGTTGTAGAGAGGTTAGCTTGTTGTACCTCCCTAGCCCCTATGACTTGTTTAGGAGTGTTCCTTTTATAGACACTGCTAATAGCTATATTGTCTATAAACACTTGCATACTTTTGAACTTAGTGGACACTAAGACAGCTGATGATGCAACCTTTGTGTGGTTTCCAAATATGCTGATGCATCCCAATAGCAAAGAGGAAAAAAAACATCACTCAACTTCCCTCTATCTTTCTCCCTGCGTCTGTCTTTCTCCATCAGCCACCACGAACAGACAGAAAAGGAAGCGTAAATAACTTAGTCAAATCCCATAATGTAAAATATATTACTCTACACAATACCACATACAAAACAAAAGTGCTACAATTAACTGGGAAAAATGTAATAGAATATAAGCTGGCTCCCACCCTGGAGTGTTAGCCATGTTAGCTTTAGCCTGTGGCTCTAATTGGGGCCAGGAGGGAGCATTTAATAATTGCTGTCAGAAGATCACATTTAATTCTCTTCCTCACAGTCACTGCTGTAGGGTAGAGTGAAACAAATTGTCATCAGAGATTTCTAAACGAACAAAGCTTTTAATTAGGCTGATTAGAATGCTTCTGCAACAAAAAGATTGAGAAAGAACTTGTGATGAAATCATCAGCGGATCGTCATCATCTAACCACGTTGTCTGGTGTTAGAATCCTTCGCTGCCACGAGACGTCATGGACGTTTGCTGGGTTTGAAAAGAAGATCAAGTTGGCCCCACCCTCTAACCCTTCACCCCACCCCCCAACACGAGCTGCTGAATTTTCCTAACATCACGGTTCATCCTTGGTGGAGAACATAATTAGGTGAATATGACAGTGCTTTGTATGTTCTTAGTGACATGGCCTTGGGCTGCTGTCATTGGGGGGAGGGGGGGGGGGGGGTACTAGTAGTCATTGAAGGGAGACGCTGGTATTCTTTCTGCATCTTTTCCCCCTTCTTTCTGTGTCTTAGTTCCACAACTTAAATGGTGTTGGTTTACTTAATCAGTATCTTTATAAGTTGAAACAAGTAAATAATCCTTAGTGACTGCGGGGATAATGAAAGCATAGTGTTTGTTTGTGTGTGTGTTTGTTTGTGTGTGTGTTTGTTTGTGTGTGTGTCAGTGCGCTTGCGTGTGTGTGAGTGTGTGTGCATACGTGTAAAACTAAAGTCTGGGGGGGGGTGTTTTCTGTTCCAGTCCAGCAGTCTGTGTCTAAATGGTGGTTACACCTGGACTCTGTAGGCCTACATGACACCATGTGATGCGAGGCAGCGGTTGGACCTTCGCTGAAAAACATTACCCTTCGCAGATGTGTGTGCTTGAGTTGAATGACAGAGGGAGGGAATCCACAATAATGTACTCCACACGCTAACATAGGCTGTGGAGAAAACACCGTTAGAGATAGACAGGTGGAGAGCAAGAGAGGAAGAGAGAGAAGCTGAACAGCTTTCTCCACCACAACATAAACCGCTTCTATTTACCTAACCATGGCACCACCACCATCCTCCTGACGTCCATCTTCCCCCACCTGGAGCTATTCCATCCTGTTTCATTTTCACAATCTGACAAGGATGATTTGACTCTGTCCAAAGCCCTCTTTACTCATGCCATGGATTCATTTGAGCCTTTCCAAATGATGGTTCTCTCTACTGCTGGTTTTCTCCACCGGGGCACAAGAACATTGATGTGTCAGAATAACTGTTCTGCTCTTTACTTCACTCAGTACCTACGGTTCACTGAGTAGTCTGGCACAGATTCCGGAGAACCTGTATCTACGTTAACACTCTGATTCACAATGTTCTGTGATATTATATGTTCTCTCTTCCAAATCATATCACTGGCCTGTCAACCCAACATAATCAATTAGTGACGACTTTGATTGTGGATTATCATCAGCCACTCAATCCATGATAATCATATCAGCTATTGCATGCATGAAATGTAGTTACAGTCCCCAAGTCACGCCGCTGATGCAGCAAAAGGAAGCAGGCAGGCGAGCAGGTAGCAGGCGACAGGGAGCAGTATTCAGCTGTCCGGCAGCTCTCTCTCGCTTGCTGCTTCCATTGGACCCATGCAGCAGCTGCAGTTTTACAGCCCTTGGCCTGCATTCAAAGAGCTGTTGACACATTGTGTCAAATCACCTTATCCTTGGGGGAGTCAGCAATGGACTGTGGAAAGATGGTTCTCACCTGTCTCCATTTTGGCTCTGACGGGTGGCTATCTGTCCACCATTCCTGCTCTATATGACACTATAGGCCCTGTTTGCGGGTGCTGAGTGAGACATTCAGTTGCAGCAGCCGCCTGACTATTCCCTCTCTCTCCCCTGCTCCTCCTCTCCTCCTGCTCCTTCTCTCCCCATGCTCCTTCTCTCCCCCTCCTCCTCCTCTCTTCTTATCCTCATCTCCCATGCTCCTCCTCTCCCCCTGCTCCTCCTCTCCCCCTGCTCCTCCTCCTCTCCACCTCCTCCTCCTCTCCTCCTCCTCTCCCATGCTCCTCCTCTCCCCCTGCTCCTCCTCTCCCCCTGCTCATCCTCTCCCCCTGCTCATCCTCCCCCCTGCTCCTCCTCTCCTCCTCCTCTCCCCCTGCTGCTCCTTCTCTCCTCCCTCTCTCCCCCTGCTCCTCCTCTCCCCTGCTCATCCTCCCCCCTGCTCCTCCTCTCCTCCTCCTCTCCCCCTGCTCCTCCTCTCCCCCTGCTCCTCCTCTCCTCCTGCTCCTCCTCTCCCCCTGCTCCTTCTCTCCCATGCTGCTCCTCCTCTCCCCTGCTCCTCCTCCCCCCTGCTCCTCCTCTCCTCCTCCTCTCCCCCTGCTGCTCCTCCTCTCCTCTTCCTCTCCCCCTGCTCCTCCTCTCCCCCTGCTCCTCCTCTCCCCCTGCTGCTCCCCCTCTCCACCTCCTCTCCCATGGTCCTCCTCTCTTCCTCCTCTCCCATGCTCCTCCTCTCCTCTTCCTCTCGCCCTGCTCATCCTCCCCCCCTGCTCCTCCTCTGCTCCACCTCTCCCTCTCCTCCTCCTCCTCTCCCCCTGCTCCTCCTCTGCTCCTCCTCTCCCTCTGCTCCTCCTCTCCCTCTGCTCCTCCTCCTCTCCCCCTGCTCCTCCTCCTCCTCCTCCTCTCCCCCTGCTCCTCCTCTGCTCCTCCTCTCCCTCTGCTCCTCTATCCCTGCTCCTCCTCTCCCTCTGCTTCTCCTCTCCCTCTGCTCCTCCTCTCCCTCTGCTCCTCCTCCTCTCCCCCTGCTCTCCCCCTGCTCCCCCTCTCCCTCTGCTCCTCCTCCTCTCCCCCTGCTCCTCCTCTCCTCCTGCTCCCCCTCTCCCTCTGCTCCTCCTCCTCTCCCCCTGCTCCTCCTCTCCCTCTGCTCCTCCTCTCCCTCTGCTCATCCTCCTCTCCCCCT
Source organism: Oncorhynchus kisutch (assembly GCF_002021735.2). NCBI lineage: Eukaryota > Metazoa > Chordata > Actinopteri > Salmoniformes > Salmonidae > Oncorhynchus > Oncorhynchus kisutch. The sequence continues at coordinate 16,295,228 of NC_034176.2, read as the reverse complement.
GCTCCTCCTCTCCCCCTGCTCCCCCTCTCCCCTCTCAGAACAGAATACAGTAGTAGGCAGCACTGGACTTAAAAGGCCCTGTTACCTGTTACCTCACAGTCTCTCCACTGAGAGAGGAGTTACAGGGTTTTTACTTTTCTCTCAAAGCACACAGAGATGAAAAAGGAGATCACTGTGTGCTGAATGGATTTCCGTTGGTCCAAGAATAGAAAGCCATGGCAACAACATGCTTGTTGGAAATGTGTAGCAGAGGTTTGTTGATTGGGTGAGGTTTCGACATATGCATCATGTAGATTTTAAGTCAATAACCAGGCCTTTGTTTTTTAAATAAAATGACTTGAATATGACGTCTTCTCGCATGTTAATTAATAAAATAATACAAATTGCAATAATCTCTGACTGAAAAATATCAATTATTGTCCCCCATGGCTGACACATCAGATACCAACTTCCTCGTATCAATTTTTTCTTCCATTTAAAGCACTTTGAAGGCTTCTGCTATTATCTTTATTCTCTACTCATGGGGCTGGGCAGGGAGGCTGTTTAGGGCTGGGAAGGGAGGCTGTTTAGGGCTGGGTAGGGAGGCTGTTTAGGGCTGGGCAGGGAGGCTGTTTAGGGCTGGGCATGGAGGCTGTTTAGGGCTGGGCAGGGAGGCTGTTTAGGGCTGGGCAGGGAGGCTGTTTAGGGCTGGGCATGGAGGCTGTTTAGGGCTGGGCATGGAGGCTGTTTAGGGCTGGGCAGGATGCTGTTTAGGGCTGGGCAGGGAGGCTGTTTAGTGCTGGGCAGGGAGGCTGTTTAGGGCTGGGCAGGGAGGCTGTTTAGGCCTGGCCAGGGAGGCTGTTTAGGCCTGGGCAGGGAGGCTGTTTAGGGCTGGGCATGGAGGCTGTTTAGGGCTGGGCAGGGAGGCTGTTTAGGGCTGGGCAGGATGCTGTTTAGGGCTGGGCAGGGAGGCTGTTTAGTGCTGGGCAGGGAGGCTGTTTAGGGCTGGGCAGGGAGGCTGTTTAGGGCTGGGCAGGGAGGCTGTTTAGGCCTGGGCAGGGAGGCTGTTTAGGCCTGGACAGGGAGGCTGTTTAGGGCTGGGCAGGGAGGCTGTTTAGGGCTGGGCAGGGAGGCTGTTTAGTGCTGGGCAGGGAGGCTGTTTAGGGCTGGGCATGGAGGCTGTTTAGGGCTGGGCAGGGAGGCTGTTTAGGGCTGGGCAGGATGCTGTTTAGGGCTGGGCAGGGAGGCTGTTTAGTGCTGGGCAGGGAGGCTGTTTAGGGCTGGGCAGGGAGGCTGTTTAGGCCTGGCCAGGGAGGCTGTTTAGGCCTGGGCAGGGAGGCTGTTTAGGGCTGGGCATGGAGGCTGTTTAGGGCTGGGCAGGGAGGCTGTTTAGGGCTGGGCAGGATGCTGTTTAGGGCTGGGCAGGGAGGCTGTTTAGTGCTGGGCAGGGAGGCTGTTTAGGGCTGGGCAGGGAGGCTGTTTAGGGCTGGGCAGGGAGGCTGTTTAGGCCTGGGCAGGGAGGCTGTTTAGGCCTGGACAGGGAGGCTGTTTAGGGCTGGGCAGGGAGGCTGTTTAGGGCTGGGCAGGGAGGCTGTTTAGTGCTGGGCAGGGAGGCTGTTTAGGGCTGGGCAGGGAGGCTGTTTAGGCCTGGGCAGGGAGGCTGTTTAGGCCTGGACAGGGAGGCTGTTTAGGGCTGGGCAGGGAGGCTGTTTAGTGCTGGGCAGGGAGGCTGTTTAGGGCTGGGCAGGGAGGCTGTTTAGGGCTGGGCAGGATGCTGTTTAGGGCTGGGCAGGGAGGCTGTTTAGGGCTGGGCAGGGAGGCTGTTTAGGGCTGGGCAGGGAGGCTGTTTAGGGCTGGGCAGGGAGGCTATTTCGAGCTGTCAGACCAGCTTCCACTTGATTGCAGTGTGTGTGGAGGAAAGCCATTGCAGTTAAGGTGCTGACAGGATGCCCTGTAATGCATGAATAAGAACTCTCCTCTCTCTTCCAATGCTTTCATCTAGCGTTGCACCTCAAAAGGACTCTAGTCACCCTACACTGCCACACAGAAATGCACTTCATCCGTCATTTCACATGATCACTGAGAAAGCCTTTAGTTAGCTATTTTTCCCCCTCACGTTTTCTGCTAAAAAACATTTAGGGAAGGCTTTACACATGTTTTGAGAAACAGTAGAGAAGAAGGGGTTTGTCCTCTCGGTTAAGGTTTCACAATCACAACGATGCGCCCTGTTGCATCATGACGGAATCCAGATCTGATGGCGGGCAGTGCGGTTGTGGTGATTTTTTTTCCCCTTTTGATAGACAAAAGCTGGTGAGATTTCTCTCAGAAGGCTTTGTGCCACCTAGAAGGGCCTTGTTTCATGACACGGCACATGGAGGGAATCAAGTGTAAGAAGCCGACTGGTTGAGGTGGGCAGAAGAATCGGACATCTCTCTCTCTTCTCTTGTTTCTCGGCAGAGGGAGAGGGAAGCACAGTGAGTTTTGGTTCCCATTTTGTGCTCTCTGGAACAGTTTAGGGAAGGAAGCACCTTTACACCTTTAATTGTCTGTGGTTGCTGATGTCACATCCTTCCGTTGAGTTTGCCACGTGTGTTTCCTGCCTTTCTGTCCACGAGGTCCTGGGGGCGACTGGGGTGGGGTGGGGGTGAATAGGGGATAGAGGGTCTAACATTGGGTGGGGGGTGGGGGGGGGGTTTGGGGATGAGGGGTGGGTTTGGAGTGGCTACAGGGCTGTGGAATTGAGGTATAATATGACGTTAGTCTATAACAATACGCCTAGGTCTCTTGTTCCAGTCAAGCCAATCAAAGTCAGATAGAATAAACAGTGTAAAAATGAAGAGGTAACTATCTCCCTTGACTCTTCAACATCAGACAGTGTAAAAATGAAGAGGCAACTAGCTCCCTTGACTCTTCAACAACAGACAGTGTAAAAATGAAGAGGCAACTAGCTCCCTTGACTCTTCAACAACAGACAGTGTAAAAATGAAGAGGCAACCAGATCCCTTCTCTCTTCAACAACAGACAGTGTAAAAATGAAGAGGCAACTAGCTCCCTTCTCTCTTCAACAACAGACAGTGTAAAAATTAAGAGGCAACTAGCTCCCTTGACTCTTCAACAACAGACAGTGTAAAAATGAAGAGGCAACTAGCTCCCTTGACTCTTCAACAACAGACAGTGTAAAAATGAAGAGGCAACTAGCTCCCTTGACTCTTCAACAACAGACAGTGTAAAAATGAAGAGGCAACTAGCTCCCTTCTCTCTTCAACAACAGACAGTGTAAAAATGAAGAGGCAACTAGCTCCCTTCTCTCTTCAACAACAGACAGTGTAAAAATGAAGAGGCAACTAGCTCCCTTGACTCTTCAACAACAGACAGTGTAAAAATGAAGAGGCAACTAGCTCCCTTCTCTCTTCAACAACAGACAGTGTAAAAATGAAGAGGCAACTAGCTCCCTTGACTCTTCAACAACAGACAGTGTAAAAATGAAGAGGCAACTAGCTCCCTTGACTCTTCAACACTAGACAGTGTAAAAATTAAGAGGCAACCAGCTCCCTTCTCTCTTCAACAATAGACAGTGTAAAAATGAAGAGGCAACTAGCTCCCTTGACTCTTCAACAATAGACAGTGTAAAAATGAAGAGGGCAACCAGCTCCCTTCTCTCTTCAACAACAGACAGTGTAAAAATGAAGAGGCAACTAGCTCCCTTCTCTCTTCAACAACAGACAGTGTAAAAATTAAGAGGCAACTAGCTCCCTTGACTCTTCAACAACAGACAGTGTAAAAATGAAGAGGCAACTAGCTCCCTTCTCTCTTCAACAACAGACAGTGTAAAAATGAAGAGGCAACTAGCTCCCTTGACTCTTCAACAACAGACAGTGTAAAAATGAAGAGGCAACTAGCTCCCTTGACTCTTCAACAACAGACAGTGTAAAAATGAAGAGGCAACTAGCTCCCTTCTCTCTTCAACAACAGACAGTGTAAAAATGAAGAGGCAACTAGCTCCCTTCTCTCTTCAACAACAGACAGTGTAAAAATGAAGAGGCAACTAGCTCCCTTGACTCTTCAACAACAGACAGTGTAAAAATGAAGAGGCAACTAGCTCCCTTCTCTCTTCAACAACAGACAGTGTAAAAATGAAGAGGCAACTAGCTCCCTTGACTCTTCAACAACAGACAGTGTAAAAATGAAGAGGCAACTAGCTCCCTTCTCTCTTCAACAACAGACAGTGTAAAAATGAAGAGGCAACTAGCTCCCTTGACTCTTCAACAACAGACAGTGTAAAAATGAAGAGGCAACTAGCTCCCTTGACTCTTCAACAACAGACAGTGTAAAAATTAAGAGGCAACCAGCTCCCTTCTCTCTTCAACAATAGACAGTGTAAAAATGAAGAGGCAACTAGCTCCCTTGACTCTTCAACAATAGACAGTGTAAAAATGAAGAGGCAACCAGCTCCCTTCTCTCTTCAACAATAGACAGTGTAAAAATGAAGAGGCAACTAGCTCCCTTGACTCTTCAACAACAGACAGTGTAAAAATGAAGAGGCAACTAGCTCCCTTCTCTCTTCAACAATAGACAGTTCTCTCTTCTCATGATGGCAGAGCTTTAAAAATATCTCTGTCTGCTAATGACTACACTGTAACGTAAATTAATAAAAGGAGGCATACACACACACACACACACACACACACACACACACACACACACACACACACATAGACATGCCACAGCCTTGAACGCTTGAACACATTACACCATGATACACCACTATCAAGCTAATCCCAGATGTACATTCTGCTAATCTCTTTAGCTGCTAAAGCTTTAAATTAGCCCTAATAGTTGGCATGATTCACCACCAGCACAGAGGCCCACCTACATGTAGGCGATGGCCCAGGTTTAGGTCATTCTCTTCTGTGTGTTACTCGAAGACGTGGGGAGGGTGGGGGTGAGGGAGAAGGAGGGAGGGAGGGAGGAAGAGGGAAGGGAAAGGGAGGGAGTGATAGAGATTTGTCACCGTGTCTATCTGAGCCTGACAGACGGCGAGCCTGACGTGCCACACAGAGTAGTCATTGCCTGTAATGACATTAGAGACACAATGAAATGGAGGCATGCAGTCTCCTGGCCACTGGCTTCCCTCTCCCTCACCCTCCCACAATCACACCCAGGCAACACACAGATAAACAGCTCCACCTCCACAAACAACACACAACTCTAAACACCAGCTCTGCATATAAAAAATATCATGTTTTTTTTAGGATTAGGAGTTGATATGGGGGGGAGCTATAGGGATGCTCAAGCGAAACGGAACCCAGAAAGTGTGTGTGTGTGTGTGTGTGTGTGTGTGTGTGTGTGTGTGTGTGTGTGTGTGTGTGTGTGTGTGTGTGTGTGTGTGTGTGTGTGTGTGTGTGTGTGTGTGTGTGTGTGTGTGTGTGTGTTGTGTGTGTGTGTGTGTATGCGTGCGTGTGTGTTCATACACAGATTGTTCAGAAACTGTATTAAATACATTATTGCCTCCTCTTCAAGGAAATGGTAGCTTATTTTAAAAGAGAGAGGGTTTATTTAATGTAGCATACACCTCCTAAAAGGTTTACTTACTGCAGTGTAATATGTTATTTCAAATCCTCGCAACCGCATTTCCTATGAGGATAGAGGATACTGCCGTTTTTTCAAGACATGCTATTACCAAATGTGTTGCAGATGTGCTATGGGGAGGTGGGGTTCTAGGAAAAACACCATCCATCCTGTCATTAGAAATGGTTTTCTCCAATTCTCAACAACGTCGGCCTACTTACAATTTAGTTGAAAAATATCAAATGACAGCAGATGTTGGTGTATGTGTTCTTCATATGAGGAACTGGTTTTCAGAGCTGTGTTGCCCCTCATCATTCAGTACATTTTCTCTTCATCTCTCTCTCTCTCTCTCTCTCTCTCTCTCTCTCTCTCCTTGTCTCTCTCTCTCTCTCTCTCTCTCTCTCTCTCTCTCTCTCTCTCTCTCTCTCTCTCTCTCTCTCTCTCTCTCTCTCTCTCCTCTCTCTCTCTCTCTCTCTCCTCTCTCCCTCTCTCTCTCCTCTCTCCTCTCTCCTCTCTCGCTCTCGCCTCTCTCCCTCTCTCTCTCTCTCTCCCTCTCTCTCTCTCTCTCTCTCTCTCTCTCTCTCTCTCTCTCTCCTCTCTCTCTCTCTCTCTCTCTCTCTCTCTCTTTCTCTCTTTCTCTATCTCTCCTCTCTCTCTCTCCTCTCTCTCTCTCTCTCTCTCTCTCTCTCTCTCTCAAAAGCTTGCAGCTGTCTTTCAAAGAGAGGAGTTAGAACTAAGGACCAGCCTAGATAATGTTCCTCTTTTCTCTCTCCTCCTCTCTTTGATTCTCTCGGGTGCAGTCCTCTGTGTTTTCAATGACAAAGCCATATTAACAAGCAACACCATATTAACAAGCAACACCCTATAGGATATATATATATATATATATATGTCTCTTAGGACGGGAAGAAACTCTGCCCACATGCTGTCTATTCATTTTTGGTGACTTAACACTTGGAAGTGAGGAGATGGGATAACTCTGTACAAGTTCCCATCACCATTCCAGCTCCACTTCTGAAAGAGAGAGAGTCCTGAATCTCCCTCCTTCTCGCCCTCTCTCTCCGTCTGCTTAACAGATGGGAGGGCGGTTGGTAGAGCTCTTCCCCTCCCCCCTGAGAGGCCTGGTACCTGTTCAAAGATCCCTCTTTCCATCTCTCGTTCTCTCTCTCCACTCTCTTTCCACCTCTTGTTCTCTCTCCCCTCTCTTTCCACCTCTTGTTCTGTCTCTCCCCTCTATTTCTCCCTCTGTCAGCTCTCTCTAGGTTCTGCTACTTTGAGGCAGACTATTCTCTATAGGTATGGCCACCATTCTCCATCCTTCTCTCTCGCTCCCTCAGCCCATCATGTCTTTCCTAACGTGCACTATGAACTTAGCAGTGACCCCCACAGGCCTTCCCCAGCCATTTCACTTTGTAATGGAGAGAGAGAGAAACAAAATCCTTCTCTCTCCTTCCCAAACCCGACATTTCCTCTGCTCTGCCCTCTGCCCATACTTGTTGGTTATGGATTAGTGAATTGGCTTAGTGTGGCATAGAAAGATTGTTAGTCTTCTCTCTCCCTCAGGTTCAGGAGTGGCTGAAAAATCACAATATTCACCTAAAACATTCACCTAAGTCTCATTCAGAGACTTGTCCCTAAGCCACTCCTGCGTTGTCTAGGCTATGTGCTTAGGGTCGTTGTCCTGTTAGAAGGTGAACCTTTGCACCAGTCTGAGGTCCTGAGTGCTTTGTAGCAGGTTTTCATCAAGGATCTCTCTGCACTTTACTCCATTCATCTTTCCCCCAATCCGGATTAGTCTCCCAGTCCCTGACGCTGAAAACCATCCCCACAGCATGATGCTGCCATAACCATGCTTCACCGTAGGGATGGTGACAGGTTTCCTCAAGATGTGACACTTGGCTTCCGTCTGGCCACTCCACCATAAAGGCCTGATCGTTGGAGTGCTGCAGAGATGGTTGTCCTTCTGGAAGGTTCTTCCATCTCCACAGAGGAACTCTGGAGCTCCCCTCCCTGACCAAGGCCCTTCACCGCCGATTACTCAGTTTGGCCTGGTGGCCAGCCCTAGGAAGAGTCTTGGTGGTTTCAAACTTCTTCCATTTAAGAATGATGGAGGCCACTGTGTTCTTGGGGACATTCAATGCTGCAGAAATGTTTTTTTTTTTACCGTTCTCCAGATCTGTGCCTCGATACAATCCTGTCTCGGAGCTCTACAGACAATTCCTTTGACCTCATGGCCTGATTTTTGTCTGACATCTACTGTCAACTGTGGGACCTTATATAGACAGGTGTGTGCCTTTCCAAATCATGTCCAATCAATTGAATTTACCACAGGTGGACTCCAATCAAGTTGTAGAAACATCTCAAGGATGATCAATGGAAACAGAATGCACCGGAGCTCAATTTTGAGTCTCATAGCAAAGATTCTGAATTATTAGGTACATTATGGGTTATTGTGTGTAGATTGACGAACAACATTTTTTATTTAATCATTTAAGAATAAGGCTGTAACGTAACAAAATGTGGAAAAAGGGAAGGGGTCTGAATAATTTCTGAATGCACTGTAGACAAAGTTCTGTCTCATTATATTGGATTGCGCTCTCTGTCTCTCTATGTCTCTCTCTGTCTCTCTCTCTCACTCCCTGTCTCTCCCCCTCTCTCCTCCCTCTCTCCCTCTCTTTCATTCTCCCCATCAGGTGGGCCGCGGCATGTCTCCTGGCGGGACACCGTCAAAGGGCTAAATTGGATTGTGCTGTTCTGTGGTAATCTTTTGGGGGTGCTTACTGTCACCAGCCAACCCTCACTGACCAGACCTGGGGAAGGCAGGAGCGTGGGCAATGGGGTGGGAGTGGGTGCGTGGGGTAGGCGGAGGAGGGAGAGTTGACGAGCTGGGTGGAGGCTCTCGTGTTTGAGGGAGGAGGCAGAAGGAGGGAGTAGTGTTGAAGGGGAAGGGGAGGGGAGGGAGGGGGATCACCGGCGCCAGGCTAAGCAGCACCTTTTCTCAGGCAGCAGTGGTTGCCGGAGCCAAAGCTGGGATTAAATGTTCAGGACATGGGCTTAGTCTTAGTGTTACATAAGGACTAAGGTGTTGCTCCAGAGGGTGTTAACATTGAGAGGCTCAGGGGGGAGGAGTAACTGCGCTGAAGCCACCAATGGAGAGAGGCATTGCGTTAGCTTTCAGGAGATGGAGTAGAGCTGCGTGGTGCTCCTCCACTGTCAGGGTCTGATTGAGGTATGCTAGCCTGCCCAGGGGATAGATATGTTGTTGTCCTTGTTGTGTCTGTGGACTGTTGAGCACCACTGATAGGCTGGAGTGTTAGTCTGTCTGAAGACACTCTTTCATCTTTCTGACAGCACTTTACTGTTTTTAATGACTTATGCTGTGTAACCATAGAAAATTAACAAGAGTATCATTAAATACTAAACCAATGTGTCATTTTAGATGTTAGTCTCGTTAGTACTGTTGTTCCCTATGGTTGATTATACAGTCAGTGGTCTTGTTTCCAGTGTCGTTCGCAGTGAAACTGCAAACAATCATCATCATGGTTTTGTCACAAGGGTGAAGAAGAGCTGTTGACATGCTTATGGTCAATGTGCATGTTAATCAGGAGATTATATACATTTATAAACAGCAAAAATAGAAATGTCCTCTCACTGTCAACTGCGTTTATTTTCAACAAACATAACATGTGTAAATATTTTTATGAACATAACAAGATCCAACAACTGAGACATAAACTGAACAATTTCCACAGACATGTGACTAACAGAAATTGAATAATGTGTCCCTGAACAAAGGGGGGGACAAAATCAAAAGTAACAGTTAGTGGCCACCAGCTGCATTAAGTACTGCAGTGCATCTCCTCCTCATGGACTGCACCAGATTTGCAAGTTCTTGCTGTGAGATGTTACCCCACTCTTCCAGCAAGACACCTGCAAGTTCCTAGACATTTCTGGGGGGAA
>NC_034176.2:16245721-16283221 GCF_002021735.2 Oncorhynchus kisutch | reverse complement strand
TCAGGAATCAGCTCTATTGCCGTCATTTTAAAGGTCAAATCTATAGTGTTTCTGAACAAGGCAAGGCTAGGTTTCACATCTGCATCCAAGCCAGTCTCCATGTCGGCCATTTTAGAACTGTGTTGGAGGTAGACTAGATTAGTCTTACTTTGCCGTCGTTCTGTAAACAAACTGCTGTTTTTCAGGAGAAAGAAAGTGTATTTCTTAGTCTGTAGGTAACGTTACACTGTGGGTGATTAGAGCATTTAAGTTAGCGGCACTTCCAAACTGTCAAACTCTCTGTGAATGAGACGAGATCCTGACAGCGCTGTCTCTGCTCATAGTTGGCACGGTAACGCAACAAACCTGATTTGCATGATATCGACAGTAAAAAACACAGCGTTCCTTTCACAACATGTTGACAGATTAGTTGTATTTCTTCCCCCTCCCTTGTGGCAACGATGATGTGACTTTTCTCCCACCCATCCCCCCCCACCCCCTCGTTTTCTTTGTGCCATATTTCATGTCACTTAATGCTTATCCTCTATCCTTCTGTCTCCCTCTCTCTTTTCTTTCTCTAATGCAGGTACGGATGCTGGAATCTTTGAATTGATCGGAGCAAGTCAAGAGAAGAGAGAGAAGAGAGAGAAGAGAAAGCGTTTTGAGGAGAGGCAGAAGAAAGCATAAAGTTCTTTAGGGAGAGGAGAGAAGAAGAAGACGGGGACAATGGGGAGGAAAAAGATTCAGATCACACGGATTATGGATGAACGCAACAGACAGGTAAGCCCCATGAAGAAGGAAGGATGGATGATGGAGGGGGGTGGAAATACCTTACTGTGGGCCTGGGGGAGACCATGGTAGGTGTGCTGACTGAAGTCAGGGAGTCTGGATGTGACGGTGTCATGGTGGTGGCAGGAGGGTGTAGGTGGGATAGGAGGGTGATTGTTCTGGGTGCCCTGGAGGTTTACATGGAGGTAGTAGTACGTCTTGTTTTTCTTAAATGTAACATACACTGGTGGCACCCTATCACACCCTATCACACCCTCTCACACCATGCCACCCACTTTAGCTCATGGCAGTGGAATATTACTATGCAGGGTGGGTGGAGAAGGGAGGGGAAGGGTGGGAGAAAACACAAACAAACAACCAAACAGAGATGGAGGTTTCATGCACGCACCATACACCACAGAGAGCGCCCTGGGATGGGTGGAGCTAAGAGAGCACTGAGAGGCCGACATGCTCCATCTGTCTCAGGGCTGGTTGCGCCTTCTGTATCTTTCCTCTCAATGTACCTTTAAATCAAGGCTCAAATGTATTGAAAACACGTATCCAACATATGGAAGTAGAAAAACCCTATACAATTATTTTTCAATTATTTTAATCAATGTTTATATTTCAAAAGAAGAGGCACATTTATTTGATGATCCCTTGTATAGGCAAAGGATTTACCATAAATATCACATTCAACCAGCTTGCTTAATTTGTGGCCCTGTCAGCCACACAGCCCAGGAAATGGATGGAGACATACCTGTCTCTGCCCTGCAGGCCCACAATCCATTACTTCCTGTGGCACCAGTGACCACCGCCACTCTGTCAGCTCCCTGTCAGGCCAATTGGATCCATACCCTACTAATAAGCCCCCCTCCAATCACAGGTCACACACACTCCCTTCCTCCTCAGTCCCCACCAATCTGTGAACCATTATCCCTGCATACTGTCATGACATTCAATGGTTCTTACATCTATCACACTAGAGTGGTTCAGACTCTCTTAGATCCTTCTACTTGTCATGTCTTTATTCTGTATCGGCTGACATTTAGCAGAGTATCTCACTGTCCCTTCTAGCCTCTGACAGTATGACATCTCAACATAAACACATAAACACTGGCTCTCTTCACCCTGCTGTTGTGACTTGACATAAAAAGGTGCTAGAAATCGATTGGACTCCACTGAAGTGACTGTTGCAGCTGGGTGGTCTGAAAACGGACCAGGCTCACCGGTCGCACCAGGCACTCCGGCTCCTGAGGATGAGGAGGGAAGAGAGGGAGACAGGGAGGACACCTGAGGGGAATCAATACCACAGATATCCGGGGTTCGTTTACAGAGAGAGAGGGAAGGAGGGAGGGCGGGAGAGAGGGGAGGAGGGGGAGAGAGGGAAGGAAGGCGTGAGAGGAGGGAGGGAGGTAGGTAGGTAGGTAGGTAGGGAGGGAGAGGACAGGACAGGACAGGACAGGAGAGGAGAGGAGAGGAGAGGAGAGGAGAGGAGAGGAGAGGAGAGGAGAGGGGAGGGGAGGGGAGGGGAGGGGAGGGAGGGAAGGGAAGGGAAGGGAAGGGAAGGGAAGGGAAGGGAAGGGAAGGGAAGGGAAGGGAAGGGAAGGGAAGGGAAGGGAAGGGAAGGGAAGGGAAGGGAAGGGAAGGGAAGGGAAGGGAAGGGAAGGGAAGGGAAGGGAAGGGAAGGGAAGGGAAGGGAAGGGAAGGGAAGGGAAGGGAAGGGAAGGGAAGGGAAAGGAAAGGGAGCAAGTGATTTTAACAGTTTATACCTGAGATCTCTTGTAATCAATTTTACACCTGCAATATTCCTTGCCTTTTTACACATTGTTTTGAATACATACTGATACAAGATTCTTAAATACACTTCTTAAACATCTTTTGCTTTTTGCTGTACATGGCAATGGAGGTAAATGACATCAGTTGTCATGTCTGAGCCAAGCAAGAGGTGCACGAAGGAGGTTGGTGGCACCTTAATTGGGGAGAATGGGCTCGTGGTAACGGCTGGAACGGATTAGGAGGAATGGTATCAAATACCATTATAATACCATTATATTATCAAATACCACACATGGTTTCCATGTGTTTGATTCCATTCCATTCACTCTATTCCAGCCATTATTATGAGCCGTCCTCCCCTCAGCAGCCTCCACTGGTGTACACAAAGGAGACCATCACAAGGAAGAAGGAGACCTTTGGCACACAGAAACAAAGAAGATTTTCTGTTTTTATTTGGTCTAAATGGCAGCCTGAGCTTTGCATATTTTCACTTCTCCTTTGAGGAAACATCCTCATACTACAGCCAAATAAACATCAGAGGGGTTACCTTTAGCCTCCACATTCTTTGCATGCTTCACAAGCTCCCATCCTGCCCTGAACCAAACTCAAAACTTAAAATCTACTTACAGTTGTCTGATATACAATCAATCCATACACATGAAGGAATAGATCAAATTACACTTGAATTAGTAGATTGGCAATCAGGCTGGTGTGGCTGTCAACGTTTGACCTCTTATGTCATACTTCATATGTTTGCTATGTCAGCCCTATGTAGATATTACAAAGCCTTTAACTCCTCATCTCTATTGATGTCCACTTCCCTGTTCTCCCTGCCCTCTGTTAAAGCTCTCTGCAGCCACCCTGCCACCCACGGGCTCCGCTGCCCACCGCGGTGCCATCATCGTGGGCACGTGGCCTCCGTCTCTCTGTGCGGCCACTTTGGCCTGCCACCCCCAGACCCTGAAACACTTCCCCAGAGCAGGGGCACCATGGTCAGGCCTCCCTGGCATTGACTGTCTGCCCAGAGCTCCGGACAGAGGGCAGCAGTGTGTGAGTCCTGGCTCCCGGCCCCCCACCACTCAGACCCTCTCCCAGCCCCGGGCACATGAAAGGGCCCCCTGTGCCATAAATGCACAGGCCGTAGACAGAGAGCAGACACACACACTCACACAAACACACACACACTCACACAAACACACACACACTTACACAGACATACACACACACACAGATATCTATTGCAGGCATACATGCTCAAACATATTATACACTCAGACACATACTTAGACACACACATACATTTCTATTTAACACACATATATATTTAATTAGACTGAGGTAAACACTTCTATCTCTCGTCTTGTCGTTAACATCCAGGGTCGGCCATCATGGAGTCCAGCTAATTGGGGCTAATTAAGGGTAATGCAGATTGACACGTCTGTCCAGCCAGAGCCAGTTCAGCCGTGTGTGTGTGTGTGTGTGTGTGTGTGTGTGTGTGTGTGTGTGTGTGTGTGTGTGTGTGTGTGTGTGTGTGTGTGTGTGTGTGTGTGTGTGTGTGTGTGTGTGTGTGTGTGTGTGTGTGTGTGTGTGTGTGTGTGTGTGTGCGTGCGTGCGTGCGTGCGTGTGTGTGTGTGTGTGCGTGCGACAGTGGGGGTGGTGGGTTGTAAAGGGGAAGAGCCCCTGTGGAGGGCTCAGAGGTTAAACATGGATGAACATGGATGAAGTCCAAGTCTCCCCAGTCAGGACTCAAAAACACAACAATATATGTTTATCTTCAGCACGTGAGCTTATTTCTTTCTTATCAAGGAAACCATCCACACCACCGCAGAATGAAGAAACATGGTTCTTTCACTTACAACAATTCCGGCATGTCTCCAATCAACAGCGGTGGGTGAGAAAGCTTGTGAGGGAAATTAACGGCAGGAAAATAATGAGGCCCTCAGGGTATCTCTTCACCCCTACACTTCTCCTCTCTTCCCCCGTTTCCCACCTTTTCTCTTGTCCTTGATCGTTACCTCTGTGAGCCAAGCTCCTCTGTGTCAGTCTGCTCAACCCTGAGAGACCTCACCTAGAGATCGCTTGCAAAAACACCTCACCTTTCCTCCACTTTATGCCCTCTTTTGTCTTCTCATCTTCTTTAACCGCCTCTTTTCTTCTTCTCTTGTACTGCTACTCTCCTCTGTGTCCTCTTTTCTTCTTCTCTTGTATTGCTACTCTCCTCTGTGTCCTCTTTTATTCTTCTCTTGTACTGCTACTCTCCTCTGTGTCCTCTTTTCTTCTTCTCTTGTACTGCTACTCTCCTCTGTGTCCTCTTTTCTTCTTCTCTTGTACTGCTACTCTCCTCTGTGTCCTCATTTCTTCTTCTCTTGTACTGCTACTCTCCTCTTTGTCCTCTTTTCTTCTTCTCTTGTACTGCTACTCTCCTCTGTGTCCTCTTTTCTTCTTCTCTTTTATTGCTACTCTCCTCTTTGTCCTCTTTTCTTCTTCTCTTGTACTGCTACTCTCCTCTGTGTCCTCTTTTCTTCTTCTCTTGTACTGCTACTCTCCTCTGTGTCCTCTTTTCTTCTTCTCTTGTACTGCTACTCTCCTCTGTGTCCTCTTTTCTTCTTCTCTTGTACTGCTACTCTCCTCTGTGTCCTCTTTTCTTCTTCTCTTGTACTGCTACTCTCCTCTGTGTCCTCTTTTCTTCTTCTCTTGTACTGCTACTCTCCTCTTTGTCCTCTTTTCTTCTTCTCTTGTACTGCTACTCTCCTCTTTGTCCTCTTTTCTTCTTCTCTTGTACTGCTACTCTCCTCTGTGTCCTCTTTTCTTCTTCTCTTGTATTGCTACTCTCCTCTGTGTCCTCTTTTCTTCTTCTCTTGTACTGCTACTCTCCTCTTTGTCCTCTTTTCTTCTTCTCTTGTACTGCTACTCTCCTCTGTGTCCTCTTTTCTTCTTCTCTTGTATTGCTACTCTCCTCTGTGTCCTCTTTTCTTCTTCTCTTGTACTGCTACTCTCCTCTGTGTCCTCTTTTCTTCTTCTCTTGTACTGCTACTCTCCTCTGTGTCCTCTTTTCTTCTTCTCTTGTACTGCTACTCTCCTCTGTGTCCTCTTTTCTTCTTCTCTTGTACTGCTACTCTCCTCTTTGTCCTCTTTTCTTCTTCTCTTGTACTGCTACTCTCCTCTTTGTCCTCTTTTCTTCTTCTCTTGTACTGCTACTCTCCTCTTTGTCCTATTTTCTTCTTCTCTTGTACTGCTACTCTCCTCTTTGTCCTCTTTTCGTGCATTTTCAATTCCTATGAAAGTGGCAGTAAAAAATATACTTTTTGGTGTCTCTTTTTCCTTCTTTATCTTTCAACTGGAGCTCATTTTCATCCTCACAAATGAATGAAAAGAAAAAGTTATTTTGTTCAATCTTGCCACTGACTCGGCTCTTGCAAAGTTAACACACACATTTTTGCAGCAGGGACTGGATATATCACTTTCCACTTGTGGTTTTACAGTCTAAACAGGAACATACAGAGCACGACCATACTCGGGCAGGAGTGCTTTTCTCAGAAATCACTACCTCCGGGAAAAGAAAATCCAATGAAATCACTGCATTAAGCATGTTTCATATTGCAATGCAGGATTATTTCTCAGACATTACTAGTTGATAGATTTGAATTGATTAACTTTCATGTTAATATAATCTCTTGTACAGGAGTTAGTTTTTATGTACTCTGAAAGTCTATTAGGAGTGGGTGGGTGCTAGGTGGTGGTGGGGAGTGGAGTAAGCATATATTAGAGATGTGAGCTCAAACAAAGCTCCTGTTGTCATCATTCATCTCCAGCAGCCTGTTTGGCTCTGAGGAGAGTTCAGGCCCAAGTCTTGGACTCCTCTCCTTATTCCTTTAGTGTGGAGAGCCTTCTGACAATAGGACAAGTGTTTGTGTGTGAAGGGCACTGGTATTAAGTGTTGACTTGTATGCGTGTGTGCATGCACTTATGTTGAGTGTGTAAATGTGCCATGTCTTAATTTGATCATCCTGTTGCAGGAATTGTTTACAGTGAATCCTATGTGAAAGCAGTATTGTAGTATATTCAAGCTTTAAAAAGGCTTCTAAAGTTTTACATTTCCCATTGAACATTTCACACTTGATTTGCCCTAACAAAAATGTATCAACGCCTACAAAAAAATCGCCATTAATTATAATCCACATAACAGTTCACATTTCCTGCTGCTGATGGATTATTTTTCTGCTGTGTGAACCTGGCTCTTATTAAGATACGGCATCTGTATGATGTGTGTGATGATATTTGCATGAGTCTTAACATATTGTGTGTATATTTGCTTGGTTAAATGACCGCTCTCGGTCCCTGTCTCTCTCCTCCTCCCCCCAGGAGGTGGGAAGCAGAAGCGAGGCCCATTGTGAAGGGGAAGCCACCAGACTCTTCCTGTTATGAGAGGAAATGCATAGAAATGTGCTTCCTGTGCCCCCCCTCCTCCCTCCCCCTTCACCCTAAGCCACTCGCTGACTTTTTTTCCTCTCCTCTTTTTCCCTCCTCTCTTTTCTCCTTTCTTGACTGTGGCCATAGTACGTCAGTTCAGTCCTTTGGAGCTCCTCATGGTAAACATGGTTGTCCTCTTGGTTGCCGCTGTCCGTCTTGAGGGGAAAGAGAGGGAGGGAGGGTGGGAAGGAGGGAGTGTATATACAGTACACTATGTGAGGAGGCTGAACGTTCAGCCTCTGACCAGATGACATGCTCTCACACAAAACACCAAACAGTGAGGCCTCTGGTCTTCCTATACTCTCATTCTAAGACCATGCACAATTATGCACAATTAGGTGCAACTATAGATTTCACACTCTGGGGCCCCTGAGATTTCTGCAGTAAAAAAAACACTCATCCACAGTTTGTTTGACACTTAAGGGTTTACACTGTTTTACCCAGCAAACCTCCCGCCCTGATAGTGGCAAAGGTGCTACAATAATGTTCTGTGATTACCACGTTAATGTAGCTAACAGCGCCCACCCATCAGCGAAAAGAGAGGGTTTTAAAGAGTGGTTAACACACATTGAAAGTGGTGGTGGTATGGAGACCAATGGGATAGATCAGAGATAGAGTTAGGCCTCCAATGGACATTCCATTCAAAGTATACTGACTGCATTGGGTTACAAAGTGGAAGTGGGGAGTGGGGAGTGGGGGAGTGGGGAGTGGGGAGTGGGGGAGTGGAAGTGGGGAGTGGGGAGTGGAGAGTGGGGAGTGGAGAGTGGGGAGTGGGGAGTGGAGAGTGGGGAGTGGAGAGTGGGGAGTGGAAGTGGGGAGTGGGGAGTGGGGAGTGGGGAGTGGAAGTGGGGAGTGGGAAGTGGAGAGTGGGGAGTGGAAGTGGGGAGTGGAAGTGGGGAGTGGGGAGTGGAGAGTGGGGAGTGGGGGAGTGGAAGTGGGGAGTGGGGAGTGGAGAGTGGGGTAGTGGAAGTGGGGAGTGGAGAGTGGGGAGTGGGGAGTGGAAGTGGGGAGTGGGGGCCAGAACATTGGTTAGAGGGCCCGTAACAGTGTTGCAGTATTTCAGAACGGTCTTGAGACCACATACGGAGTGGGTCGTTCTTGACTCAGTGTCGGATTCATTTGTACTCAGTCATGACTTGGACGCTGAGGCCTCGTCATTTCTTCCCGAGAGCAGCGGAGTAAAATACGCATAATTATCAGCAGGTGTCATTTGGTTACCTAGCAACTTGAATGACTGTTATGCAGTTAGCATGTCTCTTTCATTGACATATTCACTCTGGCTATCTACTCCGATTTCAGAGCACTCTCGTCTGAGTGTGCCAGAGCGCAGAACAACTGATGAATTTACGAATGTGCAACGCCTGCTGAATATGACTGGTGTCAGTAAACATAGGCAAAAAAAGTGAACAGCCTAACCAGTTCTGCTACAGCGAGTAAAATGGTCACATTTGTGTCTGGAAGTAGCTAGCTAGCAAGCTAGCCAACTTTGGTCAGTTAGCTTGGGACGCTACAATTCCACATTGTTTATCAGTGTAATTTTGACGGCCAACTAGCTGAAAAAGTTTGAAAAGTTTTAACTAATATTCCTTTGTTAGATTTTAGCTCATCTTGCTCTGGCAAGCATTAGTTGTTAATGTAGTTGTTGTTGTAGTTGTGCAAAACTGAGGGAGAGAAAGCCTACCTTTTCAAAGTTGTTTGATCAATAGGATCATAAAGGTCCAAAATGAAAGAGGACTCCTGTGGTGTTTACATATTTGCAGACATCCATTCAGGTGTATTTTGCGGCTTTTGGCAAACTCATTCTAATGATCTAAAGTCGCGCTGTTGGCAAACT
The DNA here is from genome assembly GCF_002021735.2 of Oncorhynchus kisutch. Taxonomy (NCBI): domain Eukaryota; kingdom Metazoa; phylum Chordata; class Actinopteri; order Salmoniformes; family Salmonidae; genus Oncorhynchus; species Oncorhynchus kisutch. The sequence goes on along the minus strand of NC_034176.2, from coordinate 16,274,391 downwards.
CATTCTAATGATCTAAAGTCGCGCTGTTGCAACTGCCTGTAAACACACAGTCCAGTTCAAAGTGAATGATGGCAGGCCTTACTGCCTGTAAACACACAGTCCAGTTCAAAGTGAATGATGGCAGGCCTTACTGCCTGTAAACACACAGTCCAGTTCAAAGTGAATGATGGCAGGCCTTACTGCCTGTAAACACACAGTCCAGTTCAAAGTGAATGATGGCAGGCCTTACTGCCTGTAAACACACAGTCCAGTTCAAAGTGAATGATGGCAGGCCTTACTGCCTGTAAACACACAGTCCAGTTCAAAGTGAATGATGGCAGGCCTTACTGCCTGTAAACACACAGTCCAGTTCAAAGTGAATGATGGCAGGCCTTACTGCCTGTAAACACACAGTCCAGTTCAAAGTGAATGATGGCAGGCCTTACTGCCTGTAAACACACAGTCCAGTTCAAAGTGAATGATGGCAGGCCTTACTGCCTGTAAACACACAGTCCAGTTCAAAGTGAATGATGGCAGGCCTTACTGCCTGTAAACACACAGTCCAGTTCAAAGTGAATGATGGCAGGCCTTACTGCCTGTAAACACACAGTCCAGTTCAAAGTGAATGATGGCAGGCCTTACTGCCTGTAAACACACAGTCCAGTTCAAAGTGAATGATGGCAGGCCTTACTGCCTGTAAACACACAGTCCAGTTCAAAGTGAATGATGGCAGGCCTTACTGCCTGTAAACACACAGTCCAGTTCAAAGTGAATGATGGCAGGCCTTACTGCCTGTAAACACACAGTCCAGTTCAAAGTGAATGATGGCAGGCCTTACTGCCTGTAAACACACAGTCCAGTTCAAAGTGAATGATGGCAGGCCTTACTGCCTGTAAACACACAGTCCAGTTCAAAGTGAATGATGGCAGGCCTTACTGCCTGTAAACACACAGTCCAGTTCAAAGTGAATGATGGCAGGCCTTACTGCCTGTAAACACACAGTCCAGTTCAAAGTGAATGATGGCAGGCCTTACTGCCTGTAAACACACAGTCCAGTTCGAAGTGAATGATGGCAGGCCTTACTGCCTGTAAACACACAGTCCAGTTCAAAGTGAATGATGGCAGGCCTTACTGCCTGTAAACACACAGTCCAGTTCAAAGTGAATGATGGCAGGCCTTACTGCCTGTAAACACACAGTCCAGTTCAAAGTGAATGATGGCAGGCCTTACTGCCTGTAAACACACAGTCCAGTTCATAGTGAATGATGGCAGGCCTTACTGCCTGTAAACACACAGTCCAGTTCATAGTGAATGATGGCAGGCCTTACTGCCTGTAAACACACAGTCCAGTTCAAAGTGAATGATGGCAGGCCTTACTGCCTGTAAACACACAGTCCAGTTCATAGTGAATGATGGCAGGCCTTACTGCCTGTAAACACACAGTCCAGTTCATAGTGAATGATGGCAGGCCTTACTGCCTGTAAACACACAGTCCAGTTCATAGTGAATGATGGCAGGCCTTACTGCCTGTAAACACACAGTCCAGTTCATAGTGAATGATGGCAGGCCTTACTGCCTGTAAACACACAGTCCAGTTCATAGTGAATGATGGCAGGCCTTACTGCCTGTAAACACACAGTCCAGTTCATAGTGAATGATGGCAGGCCTTACTGCCTGTAAACACACAGTCCAGTTCATAGTGAATGATGGCAGGCCTTACTGCCTGTAAACACACAGTCCAGTTCATAGTGAATGATGGCAGGCCTTACTGCCTGTAAACACACAGTCCAGTTCAAAGTGAATGATGGCAGGCCTTACTGCCTGTAAACACACAGTCCAGTTCATAGTGAATGATGGCAGGCCTTACTGCCTGTAAACACACAGTCCAGTTCATAGTGAATGATGGCAGGCCTTACTGCCTGTAAACACACAGTCCAGTTCATAGTGAATGATGGCAGGCCTTACTGCCTGTAAACACACAGTCCAGTTCATAGTGAATGATGGCAGGCCTTACTGCCTGTAAACACACAGTCCAGTTCATAGTGAATGATGGCAGGCCTTACTGCCTGTAAACACACAGTCCAGTTCATAGTGAATGATGGCAGGCCTTACTGCCTGTAAACACACAGTCCAGTTCATAGTGAATGATGGCAGGCCTTACTGCCTGTAAACACACAGTCCAGTTCAAAGTGAATGATGGCAGGCCTTACTGCCTGTAAACACACAGTCCAGTTCAAAGTGAATGATGGCAGGCCTTACTGCCTGTAAACACACAGTCCAGTTCATAGTGAATGATGGCAGGCCTTACTGCCTGTAAACACACAGTCCAGTTCATAGTGAATGATGGCAGGCCTTACTGCCTGTAAACACACAGTCCAGTTCAAAGTGAATGATGGCAGGCCTTACTGCCTGTAAACACACAGTCCAGTTCATAGTGAATGATGGCAGGCCTCTAATGCAAATGGCTTGTTTGTATAAAGTTCTAAGTTCTTTGTTTCTATGGATTACTTTTTAAATCTAATCCAGGTGTATGTGTGTGGGGGGGTTTCAGGTGTAGGTGTTAAGAGTATGGAATGGCGGTGTATGGGATTTTTATGTAGGTGTTATTTGTAAAGCTTTTTTTGTTGTTGCAGATTCTATACATAATATGGGCCTCGCCTTTGAGACACATTAGCTCTGCCCCTGGTAGTGCCATGTGTGGTACCTGCCACCTTTTATAGTATTGATGTCAGTTTAAAGTGAGTGGGTGATGCCAGCATGGGCCTGCATGTTAGATTAGGTCCACTACTCATCTACTACTACAATGTATCTTACCCTAAAGCCTCTGGCACCAGAACTTCAACTTCCTGTAAGTTTCTTCAACTTCCTGTATGTTCCTTCAACTTTTTCTAAGTTCCTTCAACTTCCTGCCACCTGAGGAAGACACCACTTAGGACCTGTTCCAGACTAAACTCACATGACCTTCTAGTGGTGTCTTGTTGAGTTTGTCGTGTAGCCAGCAGCCAGCAGCCAGCAGGCCTAGTTAGGCCTTGATGTTTGTATTTCTGTCCCAGTGCATTATAGTTTCCTGTGGGCTTGTTATGACAATTAATCATCCAGTCTCTACCTGCCTTTGGTCCTTTGCCTCTGAACGAGGTTCATTTTTTAGCATTTCGGTATGACTGTAAATGTCACCATGGTATTTAAAGCCCTGGGAGTCTTTCAGCGGTAAATCAGTCACGTATTAGTGAATTCTAGAGCCTTTTTCATGCATAATGGTACGGAGAGTTGAAAGCGTCGCCTGTCTCTGGTTCCACCTCTGTTGTCTTTAAGCCCTGGTGGCCATTCGATATGGAGCTCATTGTGGCATGTGACATCACTCACTAACTGGGAGGGAAGGCTGGGACAGGGTCGGTAGTTCATCTGAGGTTGGCCTAAACAGAATGACGCTTCTCAACTCATCGTAGAAGGAAGGACAATGAGGGGAGGATGATAGATGTTGTTTGATATTATAACATTTCTGTGGTGCATCCTGTCCGATTTCATTTCAGGAAAGGAAAGGCAAAACTCTATAGATATCTATCCTTCTTCTCCTCTTTCAATCCTCTGAGCTTTTCAGCTCCTGAAGACCTCAATGATAACATCAGAAAGATCTGCATTGATACATTCATTCATTCCTTCACTGATAAGTTGATGTGGTCCATCCATATACAGATGTAGGATCTTCATTCGATCAAACATTTACTGCTGAGAATTTTCCTGCAGGAAAAATGCAAACTTGTTGAGTATTTGAGTTTTAAATTTCAACTTTGACATTTCAGACTTGATTTGCCCTCATGAAAAATGTATCAATGTCTACAAAAATGGCCATTCATTTTAATTCACTTAATATTTCACATTTCCTGTTGCTGCAGGATTATTTTCCTGCTGTAGCAAACTGGCTCAAATGATGATCCTATATCTGTATGCCTAGGCAAAGGTTTTAACTCTAGAACTGTCATTCTGTTAGACCTGAACAGTTGGCTGTGCTCATAATCTTTCCGAGCCATTCATATTCATCAGTATGTGTGTAAATGGTGTGTTATTGGGGAGGTAAGGTGTCAGGAGTGAATAGAAGAGACAAACGCCCTCCTTCTCGCTCTCTATCTCTGTCTCTCAATCAACCCTCATCGGGTTCCAGCTCCAGTCACAGAGAAAGGAGAGAGAGGGGGGATAGAGAGAGACAAAAAGAGAGAGACAGCAAAGAGCTTATGAAGCCAGACATCTAGTGGGTTTCACCTTGGGCGTGTAGCTTTGAAATTACTGCGCTGGTGTGGGTGACCATTTTCCTCCCACCACTGAAGGCATGAGACATGAATGACACAACTCACATGGTGCTATTTAGAAAGCTAAAGGTACCTTTATATGTTTGTGTTTAAAGATGATGTGCTGAGGTAGTGGGCCTCAAACACATGCACACACACGACCACACACACACACACACACACACACACACACACACACACACACACACACACACACACACACACACACACACACACACACACACACACACATTCACACACACACACACACACACACACACAGGTCCCCATATGTGAAAACTGTGTGGTTTCTCTGGTGCAACATTTCTATCTACCTTGTGCTTCAAGAAGTAGCTATATGAAACAAAACTCAGCGAGCAAACCCCTGTGTTATTTTTACAAATACAATGATGCTTCTTTAATAGACTGTTAGCAGTCGTAGCTATACTCTCTCAAGCCCACAATAGAGTTTGTGTGTGTGTGTGTGTGTGTGTGTGTGTGTGTGTGTGTGTGTGTGTGTGTGTGTGTGTGTGTGTGTGTGTGTGTGTGTGTGTGTGTGTGTGTGTGTGTGTGTGTGTGTGTGTGTGTGTGTGTGTGTGTGTGTGTGTGTGTGTGTGTGTGTGTGTGTTGGTACGTACGCGTGCACGTGCGTCTGTGTGGTGTGATGAACTGATCTGCGTCATTGTTATCTCTTCAAGACAGATCGCATTTCTTATCAGCCTCTTTTTTCTTCTCACCAGAGTATATGGACAGTTACAGTAACCTTTCACCTTTCAGTGGAGAACAGGTTGGAGTGGAGAACAGCCCTGACTTTGAGAAATTCTTTCATGCAGCCTTCGGTTTCATGATTTATGAGTGGAAAAGCTCTGATTGCGCCAGATTTCTCTTTTCTTCATACATTATGAAGGAAAACAAAAAAGTAAAGTATGGAGTTTTATTTTATTTTCATAATAAAATAAGGATTGTGTGTTGGAAAATCCAGGTTGATGTTGACACAGGGGTTTGGTCTGGTCAGGTGTACTGTAGAGGAACTGAAACACCCCATTCCAGTCCCCAACAAGGAAAACACAGCACACATACCAGTGATGAAAACCTGCTTCTAAATTCATCCTCAGACTCTCACCCTCTCTCTATCCTCTCTCCCCCCCTCCTCTCTCCTTTCTCCTCCTCTCTTTCTTTCTGTAGGTGACGTTTACGAAGAGGAAGTTTGGCCTGATGAAGAAGGCGTATGAGCTGAGCGTGCTGTGTGACTGTGAGATTGCTCTCATCATCTTCAACAGCACCAATAAGCTGTTCCAGTACGCCAGCACCGATATGGACAAGGTGCTGCTCAAGTACACTGAGTACAACGAGCCCCACGAGAGCAGGACCAACTCTGACATTGTGGAAGTGAGTCCCCGGGCACCACACACACACACACATACACACTTAATGACCATTGTACTCATATTGAGTTCAGAACTAGACTACCAAAGCTTCATTTATCCACCCAAAGTCATCCTCATTTGATATCTGTGTAGACTATCTCTTAGGCTCTCCCTTACGAGGTTAAAGAGACAGGCCCCTACAGGCCCCTACAGTCCTTGCTGTCTGTAAGACCACACTTAGCCCCTGTGAGGTTTAGCCCCTAGTTAGAGTCCCCGAGTTAGAGTCCCATTGTTAGTGTCCCCTTGGCAGTGAGGTGACTTGCGCTACAGGGGACATCTTGCCATTGGTTGCCTTGGTGTGGGGACGCCCGGCTCAGTGGGACACTAAACGGCAGTGTCAGGTGAGTTGCTCCCGCCAGGCCAGAGGGACAGGCCAACATCATGAAGGATCCTTAAGCTCCAGCGTGACCCTGGTTACACAACGGTCACCATGACGATCTGTCTAACCCTGGTGGGCCACACACACACACACATATTCACACACACATATTCACACACACACACACACACACACAAACACACACACACACACACACACACACACACACACACACACACACACACACACACACGCATACACACAGTGACTTAATGTTACACATAGATGCCCTCTTAAACCTACACAACCACCTGAACACACAAACACACACACACACACACACACACATGCATACACACATGCATACACACACACACGCATACACACAGTGACTTAATGTTACACATAGATGCCCTCTTAAACCTACACAACCACCTGAACACACAAACACACACACACACTGTGACTTAATGTTACACATAGATGCCCTCTTAAACCTACACAACCACCTAAACACACAAACACACCCACACATACACACACAAACACACACATTCACACACAACACACACCCACACACCCACACACACATACACACAAAGGTGCCCTTGACAACAAAACATGTGAGAGGGGTCCTTGACAACACAGAAGCAATCATAGGATCACCAGCTATTAGAGTAACATAAAAATAGGAGAAGAGGGTCATACACAATAACAAAACAAATATGCCATCACGTCAAGTAACATTTTTTGTGAAGTTTCCTGAACACTCAAAAGCAATAAAATAACACATACTATATAATGCATGCTCCATTGTTGATGCTAAGTACAGGCCAGGCCATAGACGTCCCATTTCAAGTGGTAAACTAAAACCTATACCCTGTTTAGAGTAGCTTATCAAAGTATAAGTAGAATTAACGATTAAAACACAGACTGTATACATTAGCAGAGAATGCATTTAAGGAGGCAAGTATATGATGTTGATAGCCTTAGATATGCTCTGCTTACCACTTCAAAACTGCTCTTACTTTTCAAATGCAACCCTACCAGATGCATTAGATTGTGGTGGTGACATGCATTGGTCATATGCATTACAATGTATTAATTACAGTGAAATTGTGTATTTCAAAATAGTGCAATGTATTGTAAGGACATTTATAATATAGTATTTATGTATAGCACAGGAGGTTGGTGGCACCTTAATTTGGGAGAACAGGCTCGTGGTAAAGACTGGCGCAGAATCAGTTGAATGGTATCAAATACATCAAACACATGGTTGTCAGGTCTTTGATGCCATTCCATTAGCTCCTTTCCGGCCATTATTATGAGCCGTCCTCCCCTCAGCAGCATCCACTGATGTACACTCTATGTAGTATCCCCAAAGTCTCTTTGTATCCCTGTGAAATACCCTGGAGAATTCCCCTACCATGCAGCTGCATAGAAATCACACCCCACTACACAGAGAAAGATAACAAGCTTTCTCTCTGTGTTATTTCATTTACATTGACTCATTTAGCAGACGATCTTATCCATAGCATAGCCTGCATAGCCAATCAGCCGGTCCCACAGAGACAATGAAGAGAGCCGTCACGTTTCAACAAGTGCCTGTGAACAGACCTGCAGGGGCTTTGCAGCTCTCCATTAGCCGAGTGGAGGAAGGCTAATGCGGAGTGGGGAAAGGCTAATGCGGAGTGGGGAAAGGCTAATGCGGAGTGGGGAAAGGCTAATGCGGAGTGGGAAAAGGCTAATGCGGAGTGGGGAAAGGCTAATGCGGAGTGGGAAAAGGCTAATGCGGAGTGGAGGAAGGCTAATGCGGAGTGGGAAAAGGCTAATGCGGAGTGGAGGAAGGCTAATGCGGAGTGGAGGAAGGCTAATGCCGAGTGGAGGAAGGCTAATGCGGAGTGGGGAAAGGCTAATGCCGAGTGGAGGAAGGCTAATGCCGAGTGGAGGAAGGCTAATGCCGAGTGGAGGAAGGCTAATGCCGAGTGGAGGAAGGCTAATGCCGAGTGGAGGAAGGCTAATGCGGAGTGGGAAAAGGCTAATGCGGAGTGGGGAAAGGCTAATGCGGAGTGGGGAAAGGCTAATGCGGAGTGGGGAAAGGCTAATGCGGAGTGGGAAAAGGCTAATGCGGAGTGGGGAAAGGCTAATGCGGAGTGGGAAAAGGCTAATGCGGAGTGGAGGAAGGCTAATGCGGAGTGGGAAAAGGCTAATGCGGAGTGGAGGAAGGCTAATGCGGAGTGGAGGTAGGCTAATGCCGAGTGGAGGAAGGCTAATGCGGAGTGGGGAAAGGTTAATGCCGAGTGGAGGAAGGCTAATGCCGAGTGGAGGAAGGCTAATGCCGAGTGGAGGAAGGCTAATGCCGAGTGGAGGAAGGCTAATGCGGAGTGGGAAAAGGCTAATGCGGAGTGGGGAAAGGCTAATGCGGAGTGGAGGAAGGCTAATGCATAAACAGCTGTGCTTGAGGAGCGCATTAAAGAGCGTAGCGGGGAGAGCTGCGGTGCTGACTTCTGTGATCCTGGGGCAGACTCGGTTCCGACTCGCAACGGGAGAAATCGATTGGAAGAGGCCTTAGCCGTGGCGTGCTAACGGGATTGGCCACATCGCAGCCAAAAGCCCGTTTCCCGTGGGAGCTGGAGAGATGGAGGGAGGAGGGAGGAGAGGGGGTCGGATCTCTCCTGCCGAGCCTTGTGTATCGCTGCTAGGTTACGTCACAGGTGGGGGATGCGGGTGTAAGGGGGGGACAAAGCAGACTTCCTGTTGTGATGGCAATATGGGTAGGAGGTCCAGGACAGGAGGACAGGAGGAAACCATTGGGAGCTGGAGGCGGTAGGCCAAAGACCAGAGAGCAAGAAATAGACTACCATGTGACATAGTTGATATATGTGAGCAGTAGCAAGGGAAGACTATACTGTATCTCTATAACTCCTTAGATATGAACATATACATGCACACACAAACACACACACACACACAAACGGAGCATCTCAGTGTTTTGCGATTGGCTGCTGTGCCTGGAGGTATAGTAGGAGGAGAGGCAGAGGTAGGGATGTTCAGCACAGCGTGTGGGCGGCTGGCAGAGAGTCCTGCTACATTAGCAATAAAGCTCTATGTAATTAGCATGTCTTTGGTTGATAATTAGCGTTGTTGAGAGAGTGGCACTGAGAGGGTTGCACAGCCTCTCCAGCTATAGTATGTTTTAAAAGAGGCTCCATCGCTCTCTCTCTCTCTCACTCTGTTTTTTTCGTTCTATTCTTCATTTATCTGGCCATGCCTTTCCTCCTTGTTTAGTCACTGCTATCATGTTGATCAATGAAAAGGAGAGAGAAAATATTGAAAGAGAGAGAATAGGGTGAGAGAGAAGAGGGAGAGAAGAGGGAGAGAGAGAATAGAGAGAGAAGAGGGAGGGAGAGAAAGGGGAGGGAGCAATGAGGAAGAGAGAAGAGTGAGAGAGAAGAGGGAGAGAGAGAAGTGGAAGGCAGATAATCGGATTGAGAAGGGCTAAATTGACTGTCTCAGCTGAGGATGACACTTCCACAAATATCTGTGAAACCAAAGAGACCAAGACACTAATGTTGTCCCCAACAGCATGCTTTGTTTTTACCCTTTTTGACACCATCAATTGGAGGGAGAAAAAAACACTTCCAAACTGTAACACCATGAACAAGCATTACGACAAATGGATTCAAGATGGCCACCAAAGTCTAACAAAAGAAAATGACTGTGATTGGAGCATAGCAGCCAGGGTAACGAGAGATTAATGATCCCATCCAATGGAAAATGGAGGTTCAATTGAAACGTGATCGGCCCATATGTTTCTGTGTATTTAATAGTTGACTCCATTGAAGCACTGAAGTGGATTATAGTATTCTTAAACTATCTCTTTAGATTCTTATTAAAAGACATGACAGCATCAGATGCTAGACAAAAGACAAAAGCTGGGAAGGTCAACATAATTAAAGTGAAAGAAAATATTTTAAAAACGCTCATTCTTAAGTCTTGTATATAGCTTCTTAAAGACACACATAAGTGTACACACAGTTAGGCCATCTGATTGTGTTGTTCTCAGAATGGCTCTAGCCTCCTCTTGGCAGCTCTACAATGCAGTTTGCCACTGGCACCAGATAAAAAGCTCCAACACGCAGATAGATTTCCTATACTCTCAGCCTGCCAGGCTGGCTTCCTGGACATGTGAGCAGCATTAGTGTAGAAATAGGAAGCCGTGTTGGTAGATGACAGGAGAAAGGATCTACCCTTTCCTTTTTTTTACCTCCTCACCAAGTATCTTCTATGAGCTCTCATTGGAGATTTATGACATGGATGTGGGGATCCTTAATTGCCAGTGCACATGAAAGACCTTTTACTTCTCACTTGTGGGTAGACAGAGCCAAGCCAAATGTGGCTGCCATCGAACAGCACCAGTCCAACGACACACACTCTGAGCATCCTGTTGCAAATCCCCATTCCAACAATGGGTTTGTTTTTCTTCTGGGAAACAAAGAGCACACGCTTCAGCTGAAGCTGGAGGGTAGAGAGGGAGTACCAGCCTGGGGGGTGGGGTGGGCGTTGGCTTGGTAGAGAATGGTAGGAGGTGTGGGCGTGATGATGGGCTCACTCCTGCAGTGACGATGACATCATGACCTCAGCCTAGTTTAGTGCTCCAGACTCACATGGGGCGCCACATGGGCGCGTGGCACAGCCCCCAGCCGTGACAGGAGGAAGAGCAGGAGGGCAAGTGGCCAATCCCTTTTCCCCTTCAGATTAACCTAATCAGATTAACCTAACTATCTCCATCAACCCTTTAATCTTAAACAGCAGAAGCGGGGGCTTGGCTGACCACCCTCCCTCACTCTCTTCTCCCCTCTCTCTCTTCACCTAGTGGGAACTTCTGAATGAGAGGGGGAGGGGGAGCAGAGGAACGGATAAGAGGAGGGAGGGAGCAAAGGAGGGAGGGATGCAGGCTGGTAATTATTTCCAAAGGTCATTCTGTTAATGACTACCTGCTTGGCTAATGAGATTCAGTAAAGCTCGCTGGCGTATGTTTCGCCCATGTGTCGAGACGTGTGAGGGGAAGCTCAGGTGTAACTCCAGCCCAGTGACAGTCCATTGGAGGGAGGGAGTCATGGGGGGGATTAATTATCTCTCTAGATTCTAAACCCTGTCTAAAATATTTAAAAAAATATTGGATGAAACATTGAATTTGGCAATACTGCAATTAGCCAATAGAAATGCATTAAATAACAGATTCACTACATGAAACAACAGATAAAAATATCTAAAGCAAGTTTTTATTTTTTATTTACATGTATTTTCCCCTTTATTTTAGGTACTAAACTATCTCCATATATACACTACCGTTCAAAAGTTTGGGGTCACTTAGAAATTGTTCATGAAAGAAAAGCAACAAAAATTGTCCATTAAAATAACTTCAAATTGATCAGAAATACAATGTAGAGATTGTTAATGTTGAAAATGACTATTGTAGCTGGAAACAACATATTTTGTATGGAATATCTACATAGGCATACAGAGGCCCATTATCAGCAACCATCACTCCTGTGTTCCAATGCCACGTTGTGTTAGTTAATCCAAGTGTATCATTTTAAAAGGCTAATTGATCATTAGAAAACCATTTTGCAAGTATGTTAGCACAGCTGAAAACTGTTTTGCTGATTAAAGAATCAATACAATTGGTCTTCTTTAGACTAGTTGAGTATCTGGAGCATCAGCATTTGTGGGTTCGATTACAGGCTCAAAATGGCCAGGAAAAAATAATTTTCTTCTGAAACTCGTCAGTCTATTCTTGTTCTGGGAAATGAAGGCTATTCCATGCGAGAAATTGCCAAGAAACTGAAGGTCTCATACAACGCTGTGTACTACTCCCTTCACAGAACAGCGCAAACTGCCTCTAACCAGAATAGAAAGAGGAGTGGGAGGCCCCAGTGCACAACTGAGCAAGAGGACAAGTACATTAGAGTGTCTAGTTTGAGAAACAGACGCCTCACAAGGCCTCAACTGGCAGCTTCATTAATTAGTACCCACAAAACACCCGTCTCAACGTCAACAGTGAAGATGCGACTCTGAGATGCTGGCCTTCTAGGCAGAGTTGCAAAGAAAAAGCCATATCTCAAATTTGCCAATAAAAATAAAAGATTAAGACGGGCAAAAGAACACAGACACTGGATAGAGAATGATTGGAAAAAAGTGTTATGGACAGACAAATCTGAGTTTGAGGTATTCGGATCACAAAGAAGAACATTCCTGAGATGCAGAAAAAATGAAAAGATGATGGAGGAGTGCTCAACCCTATTGAGCTGTTGTGGGAGCAGCTTGACCGTAGTAAGAAGTGCCCATCTAGCCAATCCAACTTGTGGGAGGTGTTTCAGGACGCATGGGGTGAACTCCTTTCAGATTACCTCAACAAACTGACAACTAAGAATGTCAAAGCTCTGCAATGCTGTAATTGCTGCAAATGGAGGATTCTCTGACGATAGCAAAGTTTGAAGGACACGATTATTATTTCAATTAAAAATAATTATTTATAACCTTGTCAACTTCTTGACTATATTTCCTATTCATTTTGCAACTGATTTAATGTATGTTTTCATGGAAAACAAGGACATCTCTAAGTGACCCCAAACTTTTGAACGGTAGTATATTTCCATTAATTTGTTAAAGTGTACCAGTGACTTTCAGAAGAATCTTGTGCGGCTTCCTGGGAGTCTCATCTTTCAATAGAGTGGTCATAATAGTTCATATGGCAAACCATTCGGACGCTACATCCGATTTTGTGAGAAGACCTTTTTTTCGGGATGGTCTGAAAACACTGCTCTAGCTCTGCTAGCTTTCACCCCAGATATCGCCAGGTGCGATGGATGCAAAAAAACAGATATCTCTAGCTTCAACAGTCGAACATCTGATGGGGATTTTGTTATTTTGTTAATTAGATTTCTGCGAGGGTTCGACCATTGTAGGCTAAGGGTTAAGTTGATTTCAGTGTCATTTGCTTCCAAACTTTTCCTCACGACTTAATTAAATATTTTTTTCTCCATTGTGTTCTTGCATGTCAACCTTGTGAAAATATTTTCCAGCATTTAGCTATTCTTTGCACACTGAACAGAAATATATGCGCAACATGCAACAATTTCAAAGATTTGACTAAGTTACAGAACATGTAAGGTATCAGTCAACTGAAATACATTCCTTAGTCTCTAATCTATGGATTTCACATGACCGGAAAACAGATATGCATCTGTTGGTAACAATTACCTTTAAAAAAAAGTAGGGGCATGGATCAGAAAATCAATCAGTATCTTGTCTCATGCAGCGCAACACATCTCCTTCACATAGACTTGATCAGTCTGTTGATTGTGGCCTGTGGAATGTTGTCCCACTCCTCTTCAATGGCTATGCAAAGTTGCTGAATATTGGCGGGAACTGGAACACACTGTCATAAACGCAGATCCAGAGCATCCCAAACATGCTCAATGGGTGACATCTCTGGTGAGTAGCAGGCAATAGAAAAACTGGGACATATTCAGCTTTCAGGAATTGTGTACAGATCCTTGCAACACGGGACTGTGCATTATCAGTTTGAATGCCTGCACTCATTGACCTGCCCCATTTCTAAACATCTCAAGATCCAGGAGAAATAAGGAAGTTATGATATGTTGTCTTACAGTTGTCCAGGTTGATGTTGGGCTTCCATTTGAGGTGCTATGACAGACAGACAGACAGACAGACAGACAGACAGACAGACAGACAGACAGACAGACAGACAGACAGACAGACAGACAGACAGACAGACAGACAGACAGACAGACAGACAGACAGACAGACAGACAGACAGACAGACAGACAGACAGACAGACAGACAGACAGAAAGGGTGTGCCATAGTGGTTACTGTGATCAGAAGGCTTCTAGCAGTTTTTACTACTGACGAACAGATCAGCCATGCTGCTTGTTGTTTGTTCTGATTTGAGGATTAAAGGCGGAAGCCGCTTTCGGCAGACTAAGTCAATTAACCTTGTGACATTGGCAAGCTACTGGTATTGGGGATTGGCTAAAACAAAGACTATGCAAGCTACTGGTATTGGGGATTGGCTAAAACAAAGACTATGCAAGCTACTGGTATTGGGGATTGGCTAAAACAAAGACTATGCAAGCTACTGGTATTGGGGATTGGCTAAAACAAAGACTATGCAAGCTACTGGTATTGGGGATTGGCTAAAGCAAAGACTATGCAAGCTACTGGTATTGGGGATTGGCTAAAACAAAGACTATGCAAGCTACTGGTATTGGGGATTGGCTAAAACAAAGACTATGCGAGCTACTGGTATTGGGGATTGGCTAAAACAAAGACTATGTGTCATCTCATCTTTATCAGGTGCATCTTCAAAAAGTTTGACACCAGCCTTTAGGCAGGAGGACTTTTCTATATTACTGGACTGACTGTGTAGGAAATCATTATCAGTCTCTAAAACAGAAGTAGTGAATATATATAGTTGACTGAGAACTGCTTCAGCTTATATCAAGGTATCACACTTGTCGTTGGCTTTAGGCCATACTTAGTCATTTGGTCAAAATGTTACAAATAGCTCTACCCCCGACTGTCTGTTTTCCAGCTCCCTTGACACAAAGTTATAAACGGACTCAAGGGTTTAGGGGGGAAAACTCCCACATTTTACATGCTTGTGAAACATGGTCCAAGTGTTCAAAGTGTTTTGCGTCATGAATTGCACCAACTGAGGTGCTTCGTTGTACTGTTTCTTTGTAAATTGTCTGTCCTCGGTTGCAACACTCACTCAGTTCCAAACTGCCCCTGGAAGCAAGGTCAGCACAATAACTGTTAGTCAGGAGCTTCATGAAATTGGTTTCCATGGCCAATGTCCAAGCAGCCGCACACAAGCCTAAGATCACAATGCCATGCGTGATGAATCACACTTCACCAACTGGCAGTCCGATGGACGATTCTGGGTTTGACGGATGCCAGGAGAATGCTACCTGCCCAAATGCCTACTGTAAAGTTTGGTGGATTAAGAATAATGGTCTGGGGTTGTTTTTCATGGTTCGGGCTAGGCCCCTTAGTTCCAGTGAAGGGAAATCTTAACGCTACAGTATACAATGACATTCTAGATGATTCTGTGCTTCCAACTTTGTGGCAACCTTTTGGGGAAGACCCTTTCCTGTTTCAGGGTGACAATGCTGTGTGCACAGAGCAAGGTCCATAGAGGAAATAGTTTGTCGAGATCGGTGTGGAAGAACTTGACTGACCTGCACAGAGCCCTGATCTCATCCCCTTGAAACATCTTTGGGATAAATTGTAACGCCGACTGCGTGCCAGGCCTAATCGCGCAACAGCAGTGCCCAACCTTACTAATGCTCTTGTCGCTGAGTGGAAGCAAGTCCACACAGCAAAATTCCAACATCTAATGGAATACCTTCCCAGAAGAGTGAAGGCTGTTATAGCAGCAAATGGGGGACCAAGTCCATGTTATTGCCCATGACTTTAGAATGAGATGTTCGACGAGCAGGTATCCACAACCTTTTTTTTAATAGTTCCCGTCCAAGCAAAAAGGCAGTAACAGTTCATTTAGTCGAAAATTACTTAATGTCATTTTTGCTACATTCAATACTTATAATGCTTAATCATTCAATACATGCTTAATCATTCAATACATGCTTAATCATTCAATACATGCTTAATGGGGGTCATGTTAGCAGTAACTGCCTTTTTATCAGTTCCACGCTATGAGCAGTAACTGCCTTTTTATCAGTTTCACGCTATGAGCAGTAACTGCCTTTTTATCAGTTCCACGCTATGAGCAGTAACTGCCTTTTTATCAGTTCCACGCTATGAGCAGTTACTGCCTTTTTATCAGTTCCACGCTATGAGCAGTTACTGCCTTTTTATCAGTTCCACGCTATGAGCAGTAACTGCCTTTTTATCAGTTCCACGCTATGAGCAGTAACTGCCTTTTTATCAGTTCCACGCTATGAGCAGTAACTGCCTTTTTATCAGTTCCACGCTATGAGCAGTAACTGCCTTTTTATCAGTTCCACGCTATGAGCAGTAACTGCCTTTTTATCAGTTCCACGCTATGAGCAGTTACTGCCTTTTTATCAGTTCCACGCTATGAGCAGTAACTGCCTTTTTATCAGTTCCACGCTATGAGCAGTTACTGCCTTTTTATCAGTTCCACGCTATGAGCAGTTACTGCCTTTTTATCAGTTCCACGCTATGAGCAGTTACTGCCTTTTTATCAGTTCCACGCTATGAGCAGTTACTGCCTTTTATCAGTTCCACGCTATGAGCAGTAACTGCCTTTTTATCAGTTCCACGCTATGAGCAGTAACTGCCTTTTTATCAGTTCCACGCTATGAGCAGTTACTGCCTTTTTATCAGTTCCACGCTATGAGCAGTAACTGCCTTTTTATCAGTTCCACGCTATGAGCAGTAACTGCCTTTTTATCAGTTCCACGCTATGAGCAGTAACTGCCTTTTTATCAGTTCCACGCTATGAGCAGTTACTGCCTTTTTATCAGTTCCACGCTATGAGCAGTAACTGCCTTTTTGCTTGGTGGGGCATAATAGCTTGTTGCAAAAAAAAGAAAAGCAAGAACATTTGTGTATGTTTTTTAATTCCATTGTTTTCCCCGTCTCCAGTCTCTGTGTTTTCCTTGCACTTCCCTGCGATTAAAAACAGCTGCGGAGTTCACGGCGTACCACCTTCAAAGTGTTTGTGTTTCTGATGTCCAAACTGAGAGGCCCCCCTTCCACTCCCCTTTCCCTCCCTCTCTGTTTTTTTGGTATTCTTTTCCCTAATAATGAATGCTTCAAAACCGGTAGTGGTCTAAAAATAGAGTGCGGCTGAGCTAAAAATAGTACTTGGCTGGCGGGGCTGGCTAGGAGAGTGGAGAAGAATAGGCGTGGAATAGCTGTGTGTGTTTGTGTGTCTTTGCGTGTGTGTGTGTGTGTCTGCGTGTGTGTGTATGGAGAAGCAAAGTGAATAAGCAAACCATCAGAATGTTCATTCAGGATCCCTCTCTCTCAGAGACAACCATGAACACCCCGGTCACGACATGCACAAGACCCAGTGGTCAGAGACCCATTAGTGCCAATAATCATTTGATCCTCGGAGTAAAGGGCTTTATTATTTCAATCACTGCTTGTTTTCTCCTTCTCTTAGACTCCCTGTATTTTCTTCTCGTCTCAGACAAATTAATGGCACAGGTTTGTTGAAGTTCATAATGTTTTAGGAGTACTGGGAGGGTAGACTCATCAACAGCCTTGTTTCAACCCATACACACACACAAAACCAAACATACAGACTGAAATTAACTCAGACTTTCGTATGCACCACCATAATGTCACACGCAGACACACACAGATTTCAGGTAGTCAGATGTTCGAGGGGCTGTTGAGAGTTAGGCTTGATGGCATACTGTATGTCACAAGGGTTGAGAAGGGAACTGCTGTGAGCAATATATGTCAAGTCATTTTCACTTGAGTAAATTGTAATCACCACTAGCATGAGAGACAAACCGGAGAGATGTCACGCACAGCCAGATCGCTCATGGACGCCTGTCCATGTCCTGAGGACATCGAAAAATGCCTTCAAACCGGCCACTAGGGGGCAGCAGTGGGCGCTGTTACCATCAAGTAGTCGTGTTGTGGACAGGGTCGGCAGATGGGTGTAGTCCCATTACTCTGGATCCGAAGGTCGCGTGTTCAATCCCAGTGGTAGATATTCGTTACGTTTTTAAAAATGTTTTACTCTATCCCAAACCTTAACCCTTACCTTAACCATTTGGAGTGAATGCCTAAACTTGATGTTTCAACACTATCCAAAACCTTAACCCTTAACATCGAAATTTGACTGATGTTTGGAGCAACTTCGAAATCTGACGTTTGGAGAAACATGGATAAACGTCAGAATCTGAAGTCAAATTGGTAAAACTGTGAGATCTGGTTGGTCACGCCAAGTCAACCTGCTGGTGAAACCAGAATGAGGGCTGCCTAAAGGCAAGATAAAACTCTCCTCACGATACCATACCTTCTGTGTCCCAGACACATAGATTGTTGTTGTGTTTCTCCATTGAGCTTCACACATTTAATTATGTCCTTTTCTACAATAATCGTCTCACTTGCTTTTAGTTGTCTGTTTTGGAACTACAGGTAACATTTTGATAATCACAAGCATTCTAAGGTCAATACAAGCGGAAGTCTGAGGTACTCAAAACAACAAAAGGTATTTTAAAATAGATATTCTGAAATGTGCCAATAATGTGGTCCCTGTGGCATGGATTAGCAGTGCAGTGGCAAGCCACTTCTAATGCCACGCTGCCAAGTGCAGGCTTTTCCACTAGACAGCCCCAAAACAATTGACTCCAGTCATTAGCATGAAACGATGCCTTGTTCTTTGAAACTATTTGTGGGAAACTGGGAATAATGAAGATCTATTTTTATAGCTGACATTGCCATCGTGGGAGGGAGGGATGGAGGGTGTGGAAACTCAAGGTCTCAACATAGGTCAAGCGGCTGGTCATTGTTACTCAGGGCCCACACCAGGCCCCCAGGCCCCTTTCCTGTTGTGTCACAACGCGATAAGAGACAGAGAGACAAAAGACGATAACTGACGATTGGTTGGCCACAATCAAGACGACAGCCAGAACCAATCACTCATTACCATTCCTGGTGTTGCTGGGGAGTGGTTACAGTAGGTCCAGAACTTCCATTATCCAGATTCCCTTAGCTGTCTGTACTGTTAGGAGGGGAGGAGTATGTTAAAGATATGGGTATAAGTGTCCTCTTTATCCGTCTTCACTGTGCTGGCATTGTGCCTCTATACAGCTAGGCTGGCTCATTATGAGTGATTCAACGTCAATAGTTATACTGTCTCCTGACTGTGGATGCTGCTGCTGTTGCTGCTAACAGTCTGATACAGCATGATGCATAATGATACAGTAAAATACAGTCTGATACAGCATGATGCATAATGATACAGTACAATACAGTCTGATACAGCATGATGCATAATGATACAGTACAATACAGTATGATACAGTCTGATACAGTACGATACAGTCTATTACAGTACAATACAGTCCCTACAGTAGGATACAGTCCATACAGTATGATCAAGTCCCTACAGTATGATACAGTCCCTACAGTACGATACAGTCCATCAAGGGTCCCTACAGTATGATACAGTACGATACAGTCTGATACAGTACGATACAGTCCCTACAGTATGATACAGTCCCTACAGTATGATACAGTCCCTAATGTACGATAGGCTCTACAGTATGATACAGTCCCTACATTATGATACAGTCCCTACATTATGATACAGTCCCTACAGTACGATACCGTCCGATACGGTTCCTACATTATGATACAATCTGATACAGTCTGATCAGTAAGATATAGTACGATACAGTACGGTACATAATGATACAGTATGATACATAATGATACAGTCTGACAGAGTACGATACAGTCCGATACAGTTCCAATAGTCTGATACAGTCTGATCAGTAAGATATAGTACGATACAGTATGATACATAATGATACAGTATGATACAATCTAATACAGTACGGTACAGTAAGTACCTGCTGTTGTTGTGCTAGCTGATTAGCTGTTGTCTCACCTACTGTTTTAGCTAGCTTTCCCCAATTCAACACCTGTGATTACTGTATGCCTCGCTGTATGTCTCTCTCAAATGTCAATATGCCTTGTATACTGTTGTTCAGGTTAGTTATCATTGTTTTAGTCCACAATGGAGCCCCTAGTTCCACTCTTCATACCCCTGATAACTCCTTTGTCCCACCTCCCACACATGCGGTGACCTCACCCATTACTACCAGCATGTCCAGAGATACAACCTCTCTCATCATCACCCAGTGCCTGGGCTTACCTCCGCTGTACCCGCACCCCACCATACCCCTGTCTGCGCATTATGCCCTGAATATATTCTACCATGCCCAGAAACCTGCTCCTCTTATTCTCTGTCCCCAACGCTCTAGGCGACCAGTTTTGATAGCCTTTAGCCGCACCCTCATACTACTCCTTCTCTGTTCCGCGGGTGATGTGGAGGTAAACCCAGGCCCTGCATGTCCCCAGGCACCCTCATTTGTTGACTTCTGTGTTCGAAAAAGCCTTGGTTTCATGCATGTCAACATCAGAAGCCTCCTCCCTAAGTTTGTCTTACTCACTGCTTTAGCACACTCTGCTAACCCTGATGTCCTTGCTGTGTCTGAATCCTGGCTCAGGAAGGCCACCAAAAATTCAGAGATTTCCATACCCAACTATAACATCTTCCGTCAAGATAGAACTGCCAAAGGGGGAGGAGTTGCAGTTTACTGCAGAGATGGCCTGCAAAGTAATGTCATACTTTCCAGGTCCATACCCAAACAGTTCGAACTACTAATTTTGAAAATTACTCTCTCCAGAAATAAGTCTCTCACGGTTGCCGCCTGCTACCGACCCCCCTCAGCTCCCAGCTGTGCCCTGGACACCATTTGTGAATTGATCGCCCCCCATCTAGCTTCAGAGTTTGTTCTGTTAGGTGACCTAAACTGGGATATGCTTAACACCCCGCCAGTCCTACAATCTAAGCTAGATGCCCTCAATCTCACACAAATCATCAAGGAACCCACCAGGTACAACCCTAACTCTGTAAACAAGGGCACCCTCATAGACGTCATCCTGACCAACTGGCCCTCCAAATACACCTCCGCTGTCTTCAACCAGGATCTCAGCGATCACTGCCTCATTGCCTGTATCCGCTACGGAGCCGCAGTCAAACGACCACCCCTCATCACTGTCAAGCGCTCCCTAAAACACTTCTGTGAGCAGGCCTTTCTAATCGACCTGGCCCGGGTATCCTGGAAGGACATTGACCTCATCCCGTCAGTTGAGGATGCCTGGTCATTCTTTAAAAGTAACTTCCTCACCATTTTAGATAAGCATGCTCCGTTCAAAAAATGCAGAACTAAGAACAGATACAGCCCTTGGTTCACCCCAGACCTGACTGCCCTCGACCAGCACAAAAACATCCTGTGGCGGACTGCAATAGCATCGAATAGTCCCCGTGATATGCAACTGTTCAGGGAAGTCCGGAACCAATACACGCAGTCAGTCAGGAAAGCTAAGGCCAGCTTCTTCAGGCAGAAGTTTGCATCCTGTAGCTCCAACTCCAAAAAGTTCTGGGACACTGTGAAGTCCATGGAGAACAAGAGCACCTCCTCCCAGCTGCCCACTGCACTGAGGCTAGGTAACACGGTCACCACTGATAAATCCATGATTATCGAAAACTTCAATAAGCATTTCTCAACGGCTGGCCATGCCTTCCGCCTGGCTACTTCAACCTCGGCCAACAGCTCCGCCCCCCCCGCAGCTCCTCGCCCAAGCCTCTCCAGGTTCTCCTTTACCCAAATCCAGATAGCAGATGTTCTGAAAGAGCTGCAAAACCTGGACCCGTACAAATCAGCTGGGCTTGACAATCTGGACCCTCTATTTCTGAAACTATCTGCCACCATTGTCGCAACCCCTATTACCAGCCTGTTCAACCTCTCTTTCATCTCCTCTGAGATCCCCAAGGATTGGAAAGCTGCCGCAGTCATCCCCCTCTTCAAAGGGGGAGACACCCTGGACCCAAACTGTTACAGACCTATATCCATCCTGCCCTGCCTATCTAAGGTCTTCGAAAGCCAAGTCAACAAACAGGTCACTGACCATCTCGAATCCCACCGTACCTTCTCCGCTGTGCAATCTGGTTTCCGAGCCGGTCATGGGTGCACCTCAGCCACACTCAAGGTACTAAACGACATCATAACCGCCATCGATAAAAGACAGTACTGTGCAGCCGTCTTCATCGACCTCGCCAAGGCTTTCGACTCTGTCAATCACCATATTCTTATTGGCAGACTCAGTAGCCTCGGTTTTTCGGATGACTGCCTTGCCTGGTTCACCAATTACTTTGCAGACAGAGTTCAGTGTGTCAAATCGGAGGGCATGCTGTCCGGTCCTCTGGCAGTCTCTATGGGGGTGCCACAGGGTTCAATTCTCGGGCCGACTCTTTTCTCTGTGTATATCAATGATGTTGCTCTTGCTGCGGGCGATTCCCTGATCCACCTCTACGCAGACGACACCATTCTATATACTTTCGGCCCGTCTCTGGACACTGTGCTATCTAACCTCCAAACAAGCTTCAATGCCATACAACACTCCTTCCGTGGCCTCCAACTGCTCTTAAACGCTAGTAAGACCAAATGCATGCTTTTCAACCGGTCGCTGCCTGCACCTGCATGCCCGACTAGCATCACCACCCTGGATGGTTCCGACCTAGAATATGTGGACGTCTATAAGTACCTAGGTGTCTGGCTAGACCGCAAACTCTCCTTCCAGACTCATATCAAACATCTCCAATCGAAAATCAAATCAAGAGTCGGCTTTCTATTCCGCAACAAAGCCTCCTTCACTCAAGCCGCCAAGCTTACCCTAGTAAAACTGACTATCCTACCGATCCTCGACTTCGGCGATGTCATCTACAAAATGGCTTCCAACACTCTACTCAGCAAACTGGATGCAGTCTATCACAGTGCCATCCGTTTTGTCACTAAAGCACCTTATACTACCCACCACTGCGACTTGTATGCTCTAGTCGGCTGGCCCTCGCTACATATTCGTCGCCAGACCCACTGGCTCCAGGTCATCTACAAGTCTATGCTAGGTAAAGCTCCGCCTTATCTCAGCTCACTGGTCACGATGGCAACACCCATCCGTAGCACGCGCTCCAGCAGGTGTATCTCACTGATCATCCCTAAAGCCAACACCTCATTTGGCCGCCTTTCGTTCCAGTACTCTGCTGCCTGTGACTGGAACGAATTGCAAAAATCGCTGAAGTTGGAGACTTTTATCTCCCTCACCAACTTCAAACATCAGCTATCTGAGCAGCTAACCGATCGCTGCAGCTGTACATAGTCTATTGGTAAATAGCCCACCCTTTTCACCTACCTCATCCCCGTACTGTTTCTATTTATTTACTTTTCTGCTCTTCTGCACACCAATATCTCTACCTGTACATGACCATCTGATCTTTTATCACTCCAGTGTTAATCTGCAAAATTGTAATTATTTGCCTACCTCATGCCTTTTGCACACATTGTATATAGACCCCCCCTTCGTTTTCTACTGTGTTATTGACTTGTTAATTGTTTACTCCATGTGTAACTCTTTGTTGTATGCTCACACTGCTATGCTTTATCTTGGCCAGGTCGCAGTTGCAAATGAGAACTTGTTCTCAACTAGCCTACCTGGTTAAATAAAGGTGAAAAAAAAAAAAAAAAAAAAAAAAATACAGTATGATACAGTACAATACATAATGATACAGTCTGATACAGTCTGATGCTGTATGACACCATCGGATACAGTCTGATACAGTCTGATACATAATGATACAGTCTGATACAGTATGATACATAATGATACAGTCTGATACAGTATGATACAGTCTGATACAGCATGATACAATATGATACAGTCCGATACAGTATGATACATAATGATAGTCTGATACAACACGGTACAGTCTGATACAATACGATAGAGTCACAACAGTATGATACATAATGATACAGTATGATACAGTCTGATACAGCATGATACAATATGATACAGTCCGATACAGTATGATACATAATGATAGTCTGATACAACATGGTACAGTCTGATGCAGTACGGTACAGTTTGATACAGTATTATACAGTCTGATACAATACGATACATTCACAACAGTATGATACATAATGATACAGTCTGATACAGTATGATACAGTCTGATACAGCATGATACAATATCATACAGTCCGATACAGTATGATACAGTACGATACAGTCTGATACAGCATGATACAATATCATACAGTCCGATACAGTATGATACAGTCTGATACAGTACGATACAGTATGATCGTCTGATACATTACGGTACACTCTGATAGAGTACGATACAGTCCGATACAGTCCCTACAGTATGATACAGTCTGATCAGTAAGATATAGTATGATACAGTACGGTACATAATGATACAGTATGATACAATCTAATACAGTACGGTACAGTAAGATGCAGTATGATACAGTACAATACATAATGATACAGTCTGATACAGTCTGATGCTGTATGACACCATCTGATACAGTCTGATACATAATGATACAGTCTGATACAGTATGATACATAATGATACAGTCTGATACAGTATGATACAGTCTGATACAGCATGATACAATATGATACAGTCCGATACAGTATGATACATAATGATAGTCTGATACAACACGGTACAGTCTGATGCAGTACGGTACAGTGTGATACAATACGATACATTCACAACATTATGATACATAATGATACAGTCTGATACAGTACTATACAGTCTGATACAATACGATACAGTCACAACAGTATGATACATAATGATACAGTATGATACAGCATGATACAGCATGATACAATATCATACAGTCCGATACAGTCTGATACAGTCTGATACAGTACGATACAGTATGATAGTCTGATACAGTCTGATACAGTCTGATACAGTACGATACAGTATGATAGTCTGATACAGTACGGTACAGTCTGATAGAGTATGATACAGTCTGATACAGTCCCTACAGTATGATACAGTCCGATACAGTCCCTACAGTATGATACAGTCTGATAAAGTCTGATACTGTATGGTACAGTCTGATACCGTCTGATACAGTACAGTCTGATACAGTCTGATACAGTATGATTCATAAAGATACAGTCTGATACAGTACGATACAGTCTGATAGTCTGATACAGTACGATACAGTCTGATAGTCTGATACAGTACGATACAGTATGATAGTCTGATACAGTACGGTACAGTCTGATAGAGTACGATACAGTCTGATAGTCTGATACAGTACGGTACAGTCTGATAGAGTGCGATACAGTCCGATACTGTCCCTACAGTATGATACAGTCTTATACAGTATCATACAGTATGATACAGTCTGATAAAGTCTGATACTGTATGGTACAGTCTGATACCGTCTGATACAGTGCAGTCGGATACAGTCTGATACAGTATGATTCATAAAGATACAGTCTGATACAGTATGATTCATAAAGATACAGTCCGATACAGTCTGATACAGTATGATTCATAAAGATACAGTCTGATACAGTCTGATACAGTATGATTCATAAAGATACAGTCTGATACAGTCTGATACAGTATGATTCATAAAGATACAGTCTGATACAGTATGATTCATAAAGATACAGTCTGATACAGTATGGTACAGTCTGATACAGTATGATACATAAGGATACAGTCTGATAGAGTACAGTACAGTCTGATACAGTCTGATACAGTACGGTACAGTCTGATACAGTACGGTACAGTCTGATACAGTCTGATACAGTACGGTACGATCTGATACAGTCTGATACAGTATGATACATAAGGATGCAGTCTGATAGAGTACAGTACAGTCTGATACAGTATGATACAGTCTGATATAGTCTAATACAGTACGGTACAGTCTGATACAGTATGATACAGTATGATAAATTACGATACAGTACGATACAGTCCGATACAGTCCCTACAGTATGATACAGTTTGATACAGTATGATACAGTACTATACAGTCTAATACAGTACGATATAGTACGGTACAGTCTTATAAAGTATGATACAGTATGATTCATAAAGATACAGTCTGATACAGTATGATACAGTCTTATAAAGTATGATACAGTCTGATACAGTACGGTACAGTTTGATACAGTCTGATACAATACGATACAGTCGGATACGGTATGATACGGAATGATACAGTATGATAGAGTACGGTACATTATGATACAGTACGATACAGTACTATACAGTCCGATACAGTCCCTACAGTATGATACGGTCTGATACAGTACGGTACAGTTTTATATAGTCTGATACAATACGATACAGTCGGATACGGTATGATACGGAATGATACAGTTTGATACAGTACGGTACAGTTTGATACAGTACAATACAGTACTATACAGTCCGATACAGTCCCTACAGTATGATACGGTCTGATACAGCATGATACAGCATGATATAGTCTGATACAGTCTGATTCATAAAGATACAGTCTGATACAGTACGGTGCAACAGTACGTGCTACCTGATGTGGAGTTGTGATGTACACTGGCTTGTCTCTGAAACACTCCTGTTTCTCTTATGGACTCTGTGACTTCTCATCCAAAAGCACCCTATTCCTGTGCCCTCCCCAGTTTGAAAACCATTCAGAGAGGACACACACATCTGAAATTCATTCAGACTGGACACACACATCTGAAATCCATTCAGACAGGACACACACATCTGAAAATATGCTCTATCCATTTAGTTTTTCTTCTTCTCGTTCAGCTCATCCTCAAGTATGTATGGTGATCCCAGGCAGTTGTAATTACACTCTTTAGAGAGCGATATTACCAAACACACAGCCGCTTTGCTCCGGGTTGACGGATCCTAACCGCCTGTCTTTGATTCCTGATTGTAGTGTACCAGGACACCAGGACCAGAGGGCTTCAACCAAGTCACTGATGCGCTCCTTCTTTTTTTTTCAAACATGGCCTCAACCCCAGTGCAGTGGGATTGGCAAATGATGACTAGACAGACAGACAGACAGACAGACAGACAGAAACCACCTATAACAGTCATCTCTGGGCATGTCCCCTCTGACATTCTGACATGTTCAGACCACGCTTCATGAAACTGTGGCCTTCCTGCCTTTGGTCTGCCATCTGCTTCCAATAAGCTAAGCCAGGCTGATCCCCCTGATGTTCTCCACAAGCACAAGTGGCTAAAAGAGAGAGAGAGAGAGAGAGAGAGAGAGAGAGAGAGAGAGAGAGAGAGAGAGAGAGAGAGAGAGAGATCATGCAGTCCGAGCACTCTATTACTATATCCCTCCACTGCCACCAACCAGGTGTCTGTGAACATGCCGTTGGGGAAAGAATCCACAGTGGGCCCTTCTCAAGGCCCCTTCTATCTTGTTAGCTGTGATGGGAAGGGACATTGTTTCTCCCCATAGCTCCTAGTCATTCACAGTGGGGCCGCACCGCGCCACTCTTACCAATCTGCTTAGGTGAAATTGAGCATGGCACTTTCTAATGGTGAGGGAGCTCTGCTCTGCTCCCGGTGGCCTCCCCCCACACACTCTCACAAACATTGATGAGATGTAGCCACACACTGATGTAATGCCTCTCTGCTAGGAACACTGCGGTGCTCGGTAGTGTGAGTGAGTGTGTTCCATGTTGGATCCAGAGAATGACACTCCTTAGGCTCAGTCAGAGACTTGGCCAATAAGAAAGAAGCTGTTTATCTCTCAAGCCCAATAAGAGGCTGTTCTTTCTCCCTCAAGATTTTCCCTTCTTCCACACCAAGCATGATTAACCATAACTGGCCCTGTGATTAAACTCCTTTAACGTGCTTGTTTGGCCGACACTTTTTTCCCACCAGCAAGTGAAGAATTTGATCACAAAAATACAAAGAAACATATTTACAAGAAACATAATTCAGTTTTCACTGATATCTACTTGCTAAAGCCATATATTATTTAATGTATGCCTTAAAAACGTCCAAAATACCAACCAAAGCCCCTACCGGGGCAACAGGCAAACAACATTCAGAGAGAGAGAGAGAGAGAGAGAGAGAGAGAGAGAGAGCTGTACCTACTGGACCTCTTCATGCTGCCTCAAATATATACCCAAATACCCTCCAGTTATTGTAACCCCTGAAATGCCCTTCAGTTAATGTAACCTCTGAAATACCCTTCAGTTAATGTAACCCCTGAAATACCTTTCAGTTAATGTAACCCCTGAAATACCCTTCAGTTAATGTAACCTCTGAAATACCCTTCAGTTAATGTAACCTCTGAAATACCCTTCAGTTAATGTAACCTCTGAAATACCCTTCAGTTAATGTAACCCTGAAATACCTTTCAGTTAATGTAACCTCTGAAATACCCTCCAGTTAATGTAACCTCTGAAATACCCTTCAGTTAATGTAACCTCTGAAATACCCTTCAGTTAATGTAACCCCTGAAATACCTTTCAGTTAATGTAACCTCTGAAATACCCTTCAGTTAATGTAACCTCTGAAATACCCTTCAGTTAATGTAACCTCTGAAATACCCTTCAGTTAATGTAACCCCTGAAATACCCTTCAGTTAATGTAACCTCTGAAATACCCTTCAGTTAATGTAACCCCTGAAATACCCTTCAGTTAATGTAACCCCTGAAATCAATACCCTGATAATAAAGTAAGCCTAACTAAGCCAAGCTGTGCGTGGGGTGTGGGTTGGAGTGTGGGTGGGTGGGAAGGGTACCGATGAGGAGGGTATGTAGGACACAGTGTCTACACTCCTCGTGCTGCAAACAGGCCCTCTGACAGGCTGAGCCAGGAGGGAACATCATGCGGATGGAGTTTAATTAGGAGCAAGCCTCCAAAGGGGCCACAGAGAGGGAGGGAGGGAGGGAGGGAGGGAGGGAGGGAGGGAGGGGAGGGAGGGAGGGAGGGAGGGAGGGAGGG
The DNA here is from genome assembly GCF_002021735.2 of Oncorhynchus kisutch. NCBI lineage: Eukaryota > Metazoa > Chordata > Actinopteri > Salmoniformes > Salmonidae > Oncorhynchus > Oncorhynchus kisutch. The sequence goes on along the minus strand of NC_034176.2, from coordinate 16,245,757 downwards.
AGGGAGGGAGGGAGGGAGGGAGGGAGGGAGGGAGGG
>NC_034176.2:16244379-16245621 GCF_002021735.2 Oncorhynchus kisutch | reverse complement strand
AGCCCATTTTCCGCTTTCTTAGATTGATCTTCCTCATCAATAAAGCTTTGGATTGTGGATCATGGAGCTTTGATCTCCTACAGCTATTAAGATGTCAGCATAGAAAATGTACTTTCTGTTTGCTTGATCTTCATACAGAGACACTTTTTTCAACAATTGTTATTTTTAGGTAGACATACTGGAAACATTTGATGTAAGTGAGAATATGTTGGAATAAAACTGCATAGATATGAGCACGTGTTTAATCAGCATGTTGCATTATCTGCATATCCCCCAGAGTTTATTTCCCCCCCCCTGCCATTTCCTGTCATGGTGAATGTATTTGTCTTTGTATGTCAACTATGGTGTTCTGGTCATATTGAAAAGACTGATGTGAGTGATGTGTTCATGTAAAACACTAGGCCATGATTGGAGCAGCAGTGGGGGGATAGAGGGTAAGACAGGCAGGGAGTGAAGAAGAGAGCCATGAGGTAAAACAACAGAGAGGAAGAGGGGGAAGCAGGGAGCGAAGAAGAGAGCCATGAGATAAAACAACAGAGAGGAAGAGGGGGGAAGCAGGGAGTGAAAAAGAGAGCCATGAGGTAAAACAACAGAGAGGAAGAGGGGGAAGCAGGGAGCGAAGAAGAGAGCCATGAGGTAAAACAACAGAGAGGAAGAGGGGGAAGCAGGGAGCGAAAAGAGAGCCATGAGGTAAAACAACAGAGAGGAAGAGGGGGAAGCAGAGAGTGGAGATATTAGCCGAGAGAGAGAGGGGGCCTTCTATGGCCATGACACGGTTACTTGGCCTCTGATTGGCTGCTGGGCTTGGTGGCATCACTTGGCAACAGGTGTGATGTCTCTGACAGGTGGGCATGTCTGGGATGAATGGCATAGCGGCCTCACGCCGTGTCCTAAAACCTGCTCAGCCCTGGCGGAAAGCTAAGCCAGGGCCACATGTCTCAATGTCATATATCGCACCCACCCTCCATCCCACTGCCTCATCAACACCCCAGGCAGGCCCACTGTCCAATCTCAAGTTACCCCATATGGGTTTACATACCACAGCAAATGTAACATATCATACTAATTTGAGTGTCCCGTATTTACATGTGTTATGTTACGTCTAGTCTATGAGACCAGGCTGAAAATACCAGATAATGTCGACAAGAGGCCTATACTTCAGTTGATGTCAATTTGATAGTAATACTACACTACTGTACTACACGAAAGACCAGAGCAAAGTACCCAAATGTTTGAAAGCAT
>NC_034176.2:16236879-16239379 GCF_002021735.2 Oncorhynchus kisutch | reverse complement strand
TCTGAAGAAAACACACAAGATGAGACGTTTTAGTCATGTCCAGCATGTTCAGCCATAGTATTAGTGCAGAGCAGTCAGGGGAAAGTCTGTGCTTTTGTACATATTTGAGTGATAGGAAGATGTTACTTACTGGTGTATTCATAGGAGCTAACCTATCTAAGTGGAATTACTTTAGTGATTGAGTTCAAGTATAGTGCGTGCTTCGCCCCTCACACTATTTAACCTCCGGCTCCCTCTGTGACATCACACCTCTAACCCGTTACCCATGATCCCTTGCCTAGCTCTCAGGGGAGGTGTGGTCTGCATGTGCTTCCCCTTCTCCTGTGCCCACGCACACAGCTCAGTCACCCGAAACAACAGAGGGACAGATGCTAAGGCTCGAACACACAGGCACAAACGCATACACACACACATACACACACACACACACGTACACACACATCACAGGAGGTTGGTGGCACCTTAATTGGAGAGGACTGGCTCTTGGTAATGGGTGGAGTGGAATAGTGGAATGGTATTCCATTTGCTTGTTCCGGCCGTTACTATGAACTGTCCTCCACTCAGCAGCCTCCACTGACACACACATACACACACATTCACACCCTAATGTTGCCCTCATTACATAAATGATGATAAAACATTAAATCGATGCCCTCCCTGCTCTACCCGGCCTGCCCCACTGTAATAATGAAGATGATGAAAATCACATCTAATCAGAAGCAATGTGTTACCTCTGTCATTCAAGGACCACTTAGTCATTACTGTAGAGATGGATCAGTGTCAACCGCAAGACTTCAACTGCACAGAGTCGGTCCGTCCTAAACAACCACATAATGAGTGCCACTCTCAATGGAAGCCGAGTGTGCTCCGCGCTCCTTACAAAAGCCCATATTGGAATGGTTTGTATTATAGCCATGGAGAAAGAGATAATTCCATAGTAGATCATTGAAAGGGGAGCACAGTAGAGTACAGTAGAGGGGGTGGAGGGGGATTGTGGTTAGAGGCTGGGGTGGGGTGTTGGTGTGCCAGGCTGGGGTGGGGTTGGGGTTGGGGTTGGGGATTGGGCGGGGGAGTGCTGGCGGTGAGGGTGACTCTGCACACAACAAGTGGTAGTTCAGTGTGTGGTCATGACGTCTGCCATGAACAAGGCCTCTGGAGGAGGAGGAGGAGGAGGAGGAGGAGGAGGGCAAACAGGAAGGATGGCACCACTCAAATGACAGTTTAAAGAGAGGGAGCACCGCACACACGCACATACACACACACACACACACACACACACTGTCCTTCAAGCTTACTCAACCACATAGCCAAGGAGCTGGAGGAGTGGAACCAAGTTTCTAACATGGCTGATATCAGGAAATATTTCACCAGTAAATGGAACAGGAGGTGCTCGCTTTGAGCTACTAACGAAAGCAACCAGACAACCATGACTGCTGGCTAACACGCACCTGCATAGGGATTCAGCAAAAGCAAAAGAAAGTGACAGAGGGACAAACAGCAATGAAATGTCCAACCTTTTGTACCAAAAACAATGATATTTGCATAGCTAAAAGTTCAAAGATAGAAAAGAGAGAAACTAGAAGAAGGTGCAGGATGAAGGAGCTCATGTCTGATTTCTCCCAGCTGATGTTTTCACTGATGAGTCCTTCCTTGGCCCTGGGACACATGGATACAATTCGGACTCTATTTTCTGCTTCCTTAAGCTAACATCCAGGAACGACCACTTCCAGGACACTCCCAAGGTTAAGCCTTATGGTGGAGTGACACGATAAACATGACAAATCATTGGCTTGGGGCCCAGCGGCCTAGCTAGCAACCAACCTCCTCCACCATGCTGCTAGTCTTACCTGACACTTAAAAAACACTTGAACTAAACTCGACATGACAAACACGTACTGTACCTATAGGAAAACTTTATAATGGTGTTTTATAATATATTAATACTACATTTACAAAAATTATATATAGAATTCCCACATCTTGCTCAACAACATGAAGCTCACTCAGAACATGTATATTTGTTGTGGATGCTATCTGCCTAATCATGGCTGTGTGTGGTATCCCAGAAGCCTTTTCTTCCCTATCTGCTTCCTTAAGTGTTCTGTTTATGGGAATGACAATGATGTGACCACACAGTGAAAAGTTGTTGTTGTGTTTTGTGAGATTGCTTTGTTATTTTGCCTGAAAGTGGGCTAAGTTAGGATGTCCACCCTGTTAATCAAAGGCTGAAACAGCCACAGAGTCACAGATGAGGACAAAGATAGACAAGTATAATCACATTATAAATGGTGGTTGACCCTTTAGAGATGCCACTGTGGGAAGAGACTGTCCACATTACACATACAAGCTTTTTCTCAATACTGGTTGATCTGTGACAGTCGTTTTGAGTTGTTTGATTTTATCTGGGCTTTGACCTCTTCTTTTTCTCTCTTTATCTATTGCTTTCTCTCTTTCTCTTTCTCTTTCTCTTTCTCTCTCTCTCTCTCTCTCTCTCTCTCTC
>NC_034176.2:16229765-16236779 GCF_002021735.2 Oncorhynchus kisutch | reverse complement strand
TTCTCTCTCCTCTTTCTCTCTATCTCTACTCTCACTCTCTCTCTCTCTTTCTCTCTCTCTCTCTCTCTCTCTCTCACTTTCTTTTTCTATGTGTGTGTGTGTGTGTGTGTGTGTGTGTGTGTGTGTGTGTGTATGTGTGCATGCGCACACGCTGTGTCTTTATAAGCCGAGCATCATCACACTGCATTTATACAACGCTTTAACCACTGTTAATTTCCTCTTCCTCGTGGGCTTCAAACTGCAGAAGACAACACACACACACTGTACTTGTCATTTTGTTTGGCTATTCAAACTCTTTCATAGGCTAACTACTATCATATGTTGTGAGCAAAATAAATGTAACATTACCATGCCATAATGTTCTTATGATAAGTAAATCGGCCCATGTGTACGTGTGTGTCTGCATTCATTTGCATGAACTTGAATGGATTTACCTGTGTGTTTGTGGGGTTAATTGCTGCCATAATTTTATTGTACAGATTCTATTAAACTGTTAGGCTTATGGTCAGCTAATAGGCAGTATGAGGAGCTCTCAAGAATAGGGCAGTAACAAAGGTAAGGGCAGGGGGAGACTGGGGCTGAGGCTGGGGGGTTGGGGGGTCAGGGGAGCACAGCTGGGCAGCCCAGTCTGGCCCCCAGGGCTTCCTGATAGGGTTCAGAGCCCGGTCCCTCTGTCTGGCCCCTCACACACTCAATTGCATACACACACACACACACACACACACACACACAACAGGATCGTTTGTTGTGGCGTGTGTTCTGTCGGCAGCATGCTCCGGAGCATGCTTCAAATGTAGCCTTTGTGTCGCCACGGCGATGAACAGAGGCGCTCTGTGAGGACCCGGCTCGGCCGGCCGCTGTAGAATTACAACGTGGAGAGAGAATCATGTGGAACTTAAAAGATTCCATTCAAGTTTTTCTTAAATCCTACAGCTGGGGGAAAGCCCCATGATTAATATTCAGACATGCACGTTTGCAGTAGAGAAACAGGGACAGACACAGATGGAAGCGTTCTCTGAAGCTGGTCATAGGTTTTAATGATGTTCTGGGTTCCCACTGGGCAAAAACTGGTTGAATCAATATTGTTTCCACATCATTTCAACCGCAAAAATCTCTGTGATGATGTTGAATCAACGTAGATAACTCATTGGATTCGCAAAATGTCATCAACGTAAGGGCAGGTCGTATTTTCTTCCACCTAGTTTCTCATTTTAATCCAATGACACGGTGATTTTTGTTGTTGTTGATTTCACATTGAATTCACATTAGTTGACAACTCAACCAAATGTAAATCAAAACTAGCCATTGAACTGACGTCTGTGCCCAGTGGGTTGTCTGTGACTCAATGTGAGGTGGCTGGCCGCTGACGTCATTTTTTCACTTCTCTTTTGATAAGCTGTCTGTCAGTGGTGAGTGTTTCAGCCTGGTGTTCGCTGCTGCAGACATTTTCTTTTCTTGTGAAATGCCCCTTGTCCAGACATACACACACAGCCCCATGTGCCACTCATGCCACGGCTGCCAGCATCGCTAGACAGATTTGATTGATAAGTGACACATGATACAGTTTGATACTGGAAGGTCGAGTTGTGACGTCCTTACTGTAGAACCGTTGTGGCAGGGCTGTACGTGTCGTGTGTTTGTGTCGTGTATGTGTGCGTGTGTGTGGTTGTGCATGTCTATATGTGTGGTTGTGTTTTCGCATATCTATGTGAGTGTCTGTCAACCCCTTCGCTAGCTGAGGAAAGTGAGTTAGTTAGATGGAGAGAAGGAGAGAGAGAAAGACAGAGAGAGAGAGAGAGAGAGAGAACAGGCTGATGAAGGGTGTCCCAGTCTCAGCTTGTGAACACCTCCTACCTCTATTTGTGTAGTTATGTAGCTGTCAGCAGCGTTCTGATCTCTGCTCTGCTGCCTGCTTGCTTCACTGCGTAGGAGAATTAACCAGCTCCTGTCACCTCTCGCCTCAATCACTCACACATCTCCACAGGTCACACACACACACACGCACGCACACACACACACACACACACACACACACACACACACACACACACACACACACACACACACACACACACACACACACACACACACACACACACACACACACACACACACACACACACACCCTGGAACAGCTCTACAGATGCATTGATCCACTCTGTCCTTTCCCCCTGCTGTAAAGACCAGCATAGACCAACATACACCAGCAAAGGCTGGTCCACCATAGCTGCTGGTTTTGCTGGTGACCAGCCTTCGTTGTGTTTTCGTGGTTCCTTCGTCCTTTTTTCGTGGTGACCAGCCTTCGCTGTGTTTTCATGGTTCCTTCGTCCTGTTTTTGTGGCAAACAGCTTTTGCTGTGTTTTTGCTGGTGACCAGCCTTCACTGTGTTTTTGCTGGTGACCAGCCTTCGCTGTGTTTTTGCTGGTGACCAGCCTTCGCTGTGTTTTTGCTGGTGACCAGCCTTCGCTGAGTTTTTGGATTAGACAGACTAATACATGAGACTACCAAAACCATCTAAACTGGAACAATCATTTCAGTCCAACTAACAGATTGGATTCGTTTATAAAAATGTATGTTGCTTATCTTGGTGTAGCATCAGTTTAATTAATAAACCTATGTACATTCAAAAACATAAGAAACAAAAAAAGATATTGCAAAAAAACATTCTAAAAATAATCTGCAATAGAACCTGCTGGGAAATATGATAATAATGGTTGTGGTCAGACCAACTTGACCAGCTAGACCATGCTGGACCAGCATAGAACAGCCTAAACTGGTATGTGTCTGAAACACAGTGAAAGCTGGTCACCAGTGTCCAAAACACAGCAAAGGCTGATCACTAGTTATTGTGTTATTTTTTTACTCTTGATTTTATTTGATTTTATTACCCATGTCCAAAACACAGTGAAGGATGGTAACCACCATGCTGGTCAGACCAGCTTAACCAGCATCCAACCAGCACCGACCAGCATAGACCAACATGTACCAGCAAATACCATCATGGACTACGTTGAAACGTATGCTGATCTATGCTGGTTTGCAGAGTCTTCCAAAACAAGCGCATTGAGACGAAGACACAAGACCTACAGTATTCTTACAAAAAATAGCTAAATGGTTCCTGTATTTTTGTCCGTAGCCTACGTAGATACAGTGGAAGCTGTTAGTTAGCTAGATAGAGTGACACACGTTACTTCAGATGGTGGATTCAGATTTGAATGCACGTTAGGCCCAACCTCAACAGAAGAGCCTGCATATGGAAAGTGGAAACGGAGCTCACCCATTAGACCACGACAGGACATCAGAAATGGTTCAGTAACAGTTAACTATAGATGAGTTGAATCACACCAGCCGTCTGTGTGTCTGTGTGTGAGGTCCAAAAAGCAGCCAGTGTGTTAGTGTACTGCAACAGTTTGGCATTCCTCAGCCCCAAGCAAGGCCCCAGGCCTAATCTACATACAGAAATACCTTTATATATCCACTTCAGATGTGATATTGTTGTTTTTATACAGCAGAGACGCTGATTCTTATCTGGGCATCGACTGTTCATTTTGGTACTTCCTCAAATCGCTCGCTTCCAGTTTGACTGTCAGTGTCAGTGATGATCATGTATCAGACTCACAGAGCTGCTATACAGTGTCTGTAGTCAGATGCTAGCTATTGCATTAGCCTCTCTGTAGCCATGTTGCTAGCAGCTCCATGTGTCTTCAGGTAAGCTCAACCTAAGTCACTGGCAGCTTTATGGATCCTTTGGCATCCTTATCACCTGTCCATTGCCTGTCTTAGGCAATAAAGCCCATCTTTTGTGCTATAGCCAGTGGCTCTATTTTGAGTCAGAGCTGTTGTCCTAAAATGGCAGCCTGAAATCCCCTCCTCACTTTACGCTCAGCTTGGCTGTACAGTAACATTGCAAGTCTCTCTCTCTCTCGCTCTCTCTCTCTTTCACCATTCCGAAGGGCTCTCTTTCTCACGGAAAGGTCATGCTCTTGAACCGGATATGCCACTTTTAATCACACAACCAATAAACCTTATCTTCTCCATGGGCTTGGGTTTTTGAACATCTGTAGCTGTCTTTAAGTTGTTTAGTTGGTAAAGTTTTGGACAGTAAATCAGTTTTTTTACATGTAATTCTCTGATATTTTCTAGAACCTCTAGAACTGTTTTGATTCACTAAATGATCTGTGTGTACAGAGAGCGTCATTGAGATTGAGTGGCAAGAGTGTGTTCTCATTCATGTCTCTCCACATGGGCCCTCTTCACAGTACAATGGTCCCTCCATGAGGATGAGAGCGAGAGCGAGGCAGGCAGAGCTGATGATGCAGCTGGATGGAGAGGCTCCCATACAAAAGCCACACGTGCATCCATACACATGCTCTGTGTACACGTACGCAGTCATGCACCAACACAATAAATAATTTATCATATTGAAAGTCACAACTTAGACAAATACTATTTGACACACACACACACACACAAACACTGAGACTATACTAACACAATCTTACACAGAGGGACACGAGCATGCAGACATGCACACAAATAGTAACTCAAGCATGCACGCACACACACACACACACACACACACTGAGACTATACTAACACAATCTTACACAGAGGGACACGAGCATGCAGACATGCACACAAATAGTAACTCAAACACGCACGCGCACGCACGCACACACACACACACACACACACACACACACACACACACACACGCACACACATACATACATGTTTTTCTAATTCTGTTAGACAGACTCATTTTCTTTTACCACTAGGGGTCTTTTATTTTTCAGGTTGTTCAAATTGCACTTTCATCCAAACAACAAAACTCTGAAATGAAACAGAGATCAGCAGGAGGAAATTGCCCAGGAAGTCATCTGCGACTCATATTCCCCTGGAGTATGATTAGGAAATGAATTTATGTCTAACGTATAATTCCTGCCCCTCTTTCAAGTGGGACATATCCATACAGCTCTTGGTGTTCTACCCATATGAAAAGGCTGCGGGATTGGGATGGAAACAAAGCTTACACACTGCTCACTCTCTCTCTTGTTTTTAATGGGGTGTTGCTGGGAGGGTGTCCCACTGGTATGTATGTGGCGTGGGTGCCAAACTCAGTCCTGCAGTCAGTCTGTCGGAGGAGGAGGAATGTGGATTGGATGTCTACCCCAGGGCAGGGTCTTTGTCTGGAAGAGGCAACACGTGTTTAGCGCTGATGGACAAATGATGGGCCCTGTCCCACTGTGGTCTCCAAGGCCCTAATTCAATATTTTTACACATCTCACTGGCGAGATAAATGGGGTAAATGGTAGTGACAGCGGCAAAAGAGACATTCCTCTAAGACATCAAACAAATGTGTGAGTTATTGGAATCACTGGGTGAGTTATTGGAATCACTGGGTGAGTTATTGGAATCACTGGGTGAAAGTGACCACTCTCTGGCTCTAGGACAGTGGCTTCTCTGCCCCTCTTCTAGTTGAAGAATTGTAATATTTGTAGAAGTAATGGTTTCCTTAGTACAACATGCTACTGTGGTCTGAGAACAATATGTAGGATACACTAATAGAGCTATTTTGAACAGTACAATTAATGGCTCCTCTCCCTCTCCCTCTCTTCTCTCCCTCTCCCTCTCCCTCTCCCTCTCTTCTCTCCGTCTCTTCTCTCCCTCTCTCTCTCTTCTCTCCCTCTCCCTTCTTAAGGCAATGGCTACGGGAACCACCACCGTAACTCGCCTGGTCTACTGGTCTCTCCGGGCAGCATGAACAAGAGCATGCAGGCCAAGTCTCCCCCGACCATGAACCTGGGAATGAACAGCAACCGCAAGCCTGACCTGCGGGTGCTTGTCCCCCCTGGAGTCAAGAACAACATGCCCTCCATCGTGAGTCGCTCAATCACTTCACCCCTAGTCCCAGTCCCAGTCCTAGTCCCACTACCACTCTCAGTCCTAGTCCCAGTCTCAGTCCTGATCCCATCCTTCTTTTTTCCTTTGTCTTTTTCTTATGTCCTCTCAGTTGATATCCTCTCTGCGTGTTTCTATCGTCTTTTTGAGTGTTTGTCTTCAGTGGCTGTAACTGTCCTTCAGTGGCTGTAACTGTCCTTCAGTGGCTGTATCTGTCCTTCAGTGGCTGTAGCTGTCCTTCAGTGGCTGTAACTGTCCTTCAGTGTCTGTATCTGTCCTTCAGTGGCTGTAGCTGTCCTTCAGTGGCTGTAACTGTCCTTCAGTGTCTGTAGCTGTCCTTTAGTGGGTGTAACTGTCTTTCAATGAGTGTAACTGTCCTTCAGCGGCTGTAACTGTCCTTCAGTGGCTGTAACTGTCCTTCAGTGGCTGTAACTGTCCTTCAGTGGCTGTAACTGTCCTCCAGGGGCTGGAACTGTCCTTCAGTGGCTGGAACTGTCCTTCAGTGGCTGGAACTGTCCTTCAGTGGCTGTAACTGTTCTTCAGTGTCTGTAGCTGTCCTTTAGTGGGTGTAACTGTCCTTCAGTGGCTGTAGCTGTTCTTCAGTGGCTGTAACTGTCCTTCAGTGGCTGTAACTGTCCTTCAGTGTCTGTAGCTGTCCTTTAGTGGGTGTAACTGTCCTTCAGTGGCTGTAGCTGTTCTTCAGTGGCTGTAACTGTTCTTCAGTGGCTGTAACTGTCCTTCAGTGTCTGTAGCTGTCCTTTAGTGGGTGTAACTGTCCTTCAGGGGCTGGAACTGTCCTTTAGTGGGTGTAACTGTTCTTCAGTGGCTGTAACTGTCCTTCAGTGGCTGTAGCTGTCCTTTAGTGGGTGTAACTGTCCTTCAGGGGCTGTAGCTGTCCTTTAGTGGGTGTAACTGTTCTTCAGTGGCTGTAGCTGTCCTTTAGTGGGTGTAACTGTCCTTCAGGGGCTGTAGCTGTCCTTTAGTGGGTGTAACTGTCCTTCAGGGGCTGTAGCTGTCCTTTAGTGGGTGTAACTGTTCTTCAGTGGCCATAGCTGTCCTTTAGTGGGTGTAACTGTCCTTCATTGGGTGTAACTGTCCTTCAGGGGCTGTAAC
>NC_034176.2:16162265-16224765 GCF_002021735.2 Oncorhynchus kisutch | reverse complement strand
GTTCGGGAAACTAGCATGAAAATACTGATACATATTGAGAATTGAAATGTTGAAATATTGTGACCAGACATGAGATATGGATGTGGAAAAATGTGAGTAAACTTGTGTGCGTGTATACTGTATGATCATGATTCCTTACTCTTTAACCCCTTGTGTTTGTTTTCCTTTCCTTCCAACAGAAATTGCAATAGCAATCACTTATGTCACAATTCAAATCTCTCCCTGCCTTCTGCTCAAAGCCTGCACATCAAGTCCGAACCTGTTTCTCCTCCTAGAGATCGCACCAGCAGCACACCGGGGGGCTACGGCGTCCCGCAGCAACAGAACCCCTCATCTCGCCAGGACTCAGGCCGCTCCCCTGTCGACAGCCTGAGTAGCTGCAGCAGCTCCCACGAGGGAAGCGACCGCGACGATCACAGGAACGAGTTCCACTCTCCACTGGGAATGTCCCGGCCCGCCCTGGACGGGTGCGAGAGCCCCTCGGTCAAACGCGTGCGCCTGTCCGAGGGATGGGCCACATGATTGCCACATCCAGTGCTGGCCGTCGCTCAAGCCTCGCTCACGCTGCGACGTCATGATGCCCCGACACCCTCACTCTCGATATCACCACGCGACGCGTCACTCACCTCCGGAGCCCATGCTCTCTCTCTCTCTCTCTCTCTCTCTCTCTCTCTCTCTCTCTCTCTCTCTCTCTCTCTCTCTCTCTCTCTCTCTCTCTCTCTCTCTCTCTCTCTCTCATTGGAGGAAGGGGGGCACCTTTTTCTATATTTAACTGTAATGTTTCTTTTTGCAGAGTATGTGTGCTATACATATTGAAGTTCTATAAAGCATTGGAGGAGGATGGTTGGAATGGGGTTAGGGGATATTTTTGGTGGGGAACTATGCATTACTTGTGCCGTGTGTGGGGAAAAAAATGTATGCATATAAATTTACACGTGTGTCTATGTGCACATATATGCATATCAACAAATAAACAAAAAAAGTCAGGTACTCTGTTTTGTAAAAGTACTTATAACTTTCCTCAGTGATAATCAGTTACTAGTAGAGGAAACATCCAGAGTGTATGTTGCTAAGTGAACAGCCTAGCACTTGAGTTGGCCAACCAATACATGTGTACAGCGTCAATTTCATTGCTACCTTTCTCCGCGGTTCTCCCTTACAAAATGTTTGTTACGATAGATGATGTCATGTTGCAGGTTCAACGTATTTATGTAAATAGAGGGTCAGATGGCAAAGGGGAGGGGTCAAAAGTTGCCAGACATTACAGATTATTCATACACAAAATGAAAGCTAATATGCAACATTTGAAGGATTGTACAGGTTTTACCGCAGGCCCATTGGTAGATGTGAGGAACCAGGAAGAGAACCCATGCTAAACAGAGAGCTCCTCCTCAAATATGGAGCCTATAGATAGGAACATCCTTTTACCCAAGAGCCATGTTAGTGTAATCAAGAAACCATGGGTCTTGTATTAGATATTCAGTATAAAAAAAACAATTGTACGATACACTTGCTTATATTTTCATATGAAAGGAATACAATGCAAAGCATTTTTGAGGCTTTTTGTAGTTTCTATAAGCCAGAATGTGTTTTTTGATAGCTTTGCTAATATGAATGAGATGGATAGTCCGACAAGAAATGAAATTACTGGGCGTCCAAACCAAGCCATGAGAACAGACTGAGAACCCATGCTTTGCTGAACTGTTTTCTCTTTGTAGAGGTTTTGTTTTTAAATGTGTATTTCTAATTATATATAATAATGATCAAATTAAGACTCTTCAAAAAAAAATCTGTGAAATTAACATGCTTGTGTATAGCTTTCTAATATATAAATATATATAATAATGTTTGTTTTTTTCTTAGTGGAGTTTCTTATGTGCAGTTGCTTGTTATTTTGTTTTATTTGATCCTCTGGGACAGCGATGTTCAGAGGCATATTTAGTCTAACCTTGAAAAGCAGCTAAACAGAGTTGACCATGTCTGTGTTTATGAGTAAATGAATAAAGATAGACCTCTTTCAAACAAGTTTGAGGAAACTGTGTGGGGATTGAAAGAGGGGGTTAATGCCCAGGCAGGAGATGACATCCCACTGGGCACAGACATGAGTTCAAGTTATAGTTTTGATTTAGATTTGGTTGAGTTGTCAACTAATGTGATTTCAACGTGAAAACAACCAAACATGTCACCACGTTCATTGGATTTAGGTCAAAAGGGTGAAAAAAATATGAAATTCCCTTTGGGTTGAAATGACGTGGAAACAACGTTGATTCAATCAGTTTTTACCCAGTGGGATGTGACATCCCAAATGAAGGTTTGATATCACTCATGGTGACCCATCTTTGTTATGTCATGATCCTCATCGTTAGGATTCTACAACACCCGTCGACATCCTCTTTGATGGGCCTTTGACCCACCTATTTTGTATATTTTCAAGGTTTTATTTAATGTTTTCACTACAAATCATTTGCCAAGCATCACAATGAGACCCAACCTTGTGTGCAGGACACCACATAAGTCCAGATTAAAATATTTATTTGATAGTTTGTATTTGTGTCAAATGATCGAGCTGTTGAGTATTTTTGTGGTCTCTAATCACGAGGTGTTGTGCTGTATTTGACCCCACTCAGTCCAATGGCCAGCTCAGTGTTCCACCCAGCCCCTCTCCCCCTAATGTTCATGCTTAGGAAAAGCAAGAGTTGATCTCAGACAAATATAACTTGTTTTTAAAAAAACAACATGAAACTAGCCACATCTCTCTCTCTCTCTCTCTGCCTCCCTAGTCTGCTGTCACTCAAGTGTTATGGTATTTCTGTGTGCATATTTCATGCCAGTTCACTATGTTGTTAGTGTATGCAGTCTGTGTAGTCAGAAACAGGGGCAGAGCCCCTATGCTGTTCTTTCTTTCTTTTTTTAAACATGATATTTCAGGCAGCATATGTGTGGAGAAACCAAAGCCAGTGGCATTTCTGTGTTGTAATATTATTCACCTTTTATTTTCACATTCATTTATGGTTATTGCAAAGCATTGACAAAAACAATAAAAGCATTTACTCAAAATGTACAATTGGTTTCCCATTTCCATTTCAATTCGGTCAGACTTCATAATGTTCCTATATGTTAAACGGGTAGAGGTTTGGAGTCCTTCTTAATACATGGTGATAGCTAACTATATAGTGTCATATGGAATTGGCTAATTTCATATTTTCAGAAGACATTTCCTGTTGAACTGCATTTCAAATCATATAACAAATATGTGTAATTGGGAGTATATTCATTGTGTGTATCATGGAAAAGCATGTTTTCCAAACCCTATTTTTGTTAATTTAGCTGGTTGAGTTACTTTACAAAAAAACACAACACCATAATCTCCCTTTTTACCTGTAGTGTGTTTTCTGAGGTGTAGGTGGTGTTTCTTGATATTGTGTAACCAAAGACATTGAGCATGCTTGATTTGATTTCATATTTTATTTTGGTTGTGGATTTAAAGCAGTTGTATTTCTTCTCCTGTTGATCAGTTGTAATGTCATTATTCTGTATTAACTTATATATACTGGTACCTCTAACTGACCCACCCAGTACCTCAGCTAACCTGTTGATCAGCTACTTTTAGTGCAAAGGGAAAACCATACACTTGTACAGTCATGTGATATTTGCTTAAGGTCCCAACTATTCACTTGGGATTATTTGATTGATTTACATTGTTTGCGGTTTTCTTTTCTTTTTTCTTTCAGTTGTATCCGTTTAATATATATATATATTTATTAATATATATATATATATATATATTAAATATATATAAGTGTGTGTGTGTGTGTGTGTGTGTGTGTGTGTGTGTGTGTGTGTGTGTGTGTGTGTGTGTGTGTGTGTGTGTGTGTGTGTGTGTGTGTGTGTGTGTGTGTGTGTGTGTGTGTGTGTGTGTGTGTGTGTGTGTGTGTGTGTGTGAATAGCTAAAAATACTTACCAGTCTGTAGTATCTAATGTAGCTTGTATAAATCTGAAAATTGTGGCGGTCTGAAATTAGTGTTTGGAACGCAAGAGCGGCTTTCAGCGGCATAAGCTGGCCTTTGTCGCAACTTGAAGATACGATGTTATTCAATTAAAACCACATCTCTGTATCTCTCGGGACTTGATTCAGCTGTATGTAGTGAAAAAGCATGGAACCTGAAATAAAAGTGTATTCTGCTGGGGAAAGGTATTTGTATTTTGCAGAGAATTCAGTAAAGTTACTGGCTTTCTTAGTTATCCCGATGTTTTGGTGTGACTTCATTGTGTTTGTCCATTGCTCTCCATAGGCCCTGTGACTTCATTGTGTTTGTCCATTGCTCTCCATATGCCCTTCACCTTGATACTTAAACATGGTAGAACCAATATGAAGACAGATATTTTGTATATGAAAACAGAATCATTAATTTAATAGTTTACATAATATTTACCAACTGTCACCAGATAATGACTAAATGAATGTGTGGCGTCATTGACATTCTACAAATATAACACAATATGGACAACATGACATTGAGACAATGAGACATGGCTATGGCATTTCTTGGTTTATTTGTTCCAATTGTACAACATTATGGCACTGAGATTCATGGGAACTCAGAATTCAGACTTTTATTTGACATTTACAACCAAGGTTTGTCTCACTTAACATTAAAATAACATAATTAATCCTAATGATACATTTAGCCAGTTAACATACATTTATTCTGAGTATTTGCAATGAAAAAAATGCAACAAAGAAGACAGTCCAACAATATGAGTGAAATTGTCCACATTTCGGGGACTGAAAATAATTCCCCCATCGAATTTAATGCAAAAATGGGTCACAGAGTATGAGCTCTACCAAAGAGCACATAAAAGCCTGAGTGGTCTATAAATAAATATAGACATGACTGGATTCATTGAAGGTGCTTTGTCATATTGAGAATGGTTGTAGGATGGTTGCGGGATGGTTGAAAACGGTGTAATGATACACTATCCCCACCCTTTACCTGTCAGTATAACAAAAAATAACATATGTCCATAAATGGTTGTAAAACCTTCATATCAACAAGACATTTCAGAAATAGATATTTTTGCTTGTGGTTGATTCATTGACTGGTAGAATGAAAGGGTCTTTGTCATCCTGAAAAAGTACATCTAAAATGGATGTGAATGGGAAATGTGAAACCAAAACCGCGGGAAAAGGCATTACACTGCGAAAGGATTAGGCAAACTGTGCGCAGCGTGAAACAGAGATGTAAAACTTAAACGATATTTTGACAAAACATAGCACAAAATGAATGATTGCTACCAGAAACCATCGTTATCAATTGCACCCCATATTGGCATGTCTATTTGTATTTATATATATATATATATATATATATATATATATATATATATATATATATTCACATACATATTGTATATATATATATATATATATATATATACACTGTCTCAGAGTACAATAATGCAATAATAGGCTATCGAGTTTATTGATTTAAAAAATAAGGACAGTTTTAGGCCTCAACCTATTTTAATTCCATTGCTACATAGTCTATTTAGTTTGTTCCTACATTTTATGGGTAACCTCGTTTGATTCACATGACTTAAGACTGAGTGAAACCATATAGGCTAATTCGATAAGGAAAGCACATGGGTTATACGTTGCATAAAAACTGCAGTAACCCGGATTCGCTGCGGCTACTGGGGTTGCTGCGCGTGCAACCTCGGGTGCAGAGAGAGCAATATGTTGGATATGCAAACACCGCAGGTAAACTGGCCGCTCAAATCAGGGGCTAAAATAAGCATTTTCTTCATAGGATTAACAAGAGAAAGGGGATCTGAAGTTTAATATCTGTATTTGTTTGCACAAATGCTGATTCGTTATGTGTAGCCCAAGCTCATTCAAATCTTACTCCCGGGAATAAGAAATCGCAGAAAATAAATGACCCTAGTGAATGCATAGCTGAAAGAAGTTAACTGTTGTTATTTAAAGCAGATTGTTTATCATTTCCGATTAATTGAAATGTTAAAAATGCGCCACACGACCGTAATTCAAAGCATATTAAATCGAAGAATAGCATAATAAGAATAATGATAACAGTAATATGAAAACACAGAGACATGCATTTAGAAAAACATATAATGTCAACATTATGGCTCTGTAAACCTGTTAAAGTCAGACATGAAAAGAATGATAATTAGATTGAGGATATAGACTATGTAATTTAAGGGGGAAAACACAAGGATGTGTTATTGAGCACTATTTCAGTGGTTGTCAATCCATATAAATTCATTCGTTCATAAGTTATTTCGATATTTACCGACTTTGAGGTTTACATGATATTCTGCTGTCATGATCTTGTTTATTTCTAAACAATAAATGATCGAAATTCTCCAAAAACTCGTGTGACGTTATTTTCCCACAGGAACCACTAGAGGTCACCGTTTCTTAGCGAAGGTACATCCTACATCCCCATCCACATCCTCTGTCCAAACCTCTATCTCAACACACACCAACACTGTATTATCGTACTGTATTATCAAAGATACAAATCTTAATTCATATTCGCTAAATAATCTCTAGTCCACGCTATGGACATATTCTGTTCATCAATGTCGAATTCCAAAGTTGAGTATACTGATAAAGATTAGTATTCCCGGGTCTAATAGTAGCAAAGTAATAATAACTTATATATATACTTGTGGTAATAATAATAACAATAATAATAATAATATATGTAAAAAATATATGTTTGTTTGTCTGGTTTACTCACACAAACGCAAGCACCACTCAACATACCTCCCTCTCTCTCTGTCTATCTCGCTTTCTCTCTCTCTCTCTCACACACACACACACACACACACACACACACACACACACACACACACACACACACACACACACACACACACACACACACACACACACACACACACACACACACACACACACAGAGCATCCTAATTTATCTCCGATAAAAGCCAGTTTCGTTATGGTGAGATTAATTCATTTAAAAAACGAATGCTTTAGATGTATAATTTGTAAGAATATAAATAACAAGGGGGAAATTCTATGTTGCATGGGTGAGTTTTGGTCAAAACTGACAGCACAAGAGGCAAAATCAACGCAATCTCTAAAGAAATGCCATACCTGACCATTACTGTAATTTGAATGCAGATGAAAATAGAAAATATTGGCAATATTTCTAGTTGGAAGGGATACGATTGAAAATAGTATGAGTGGCTACAAATAATTGTCCTCTCTTTACCAGTATAGGCTGACCGTGTATGTGTGATACGTAATGAGGATAGTCCATGTTTACCACAATATGGAAGGCTGGTGATTTAGATAAGGCTACTCATGATCTAGCTCTAATATGAAGTCTAACGTGTCAGACAGAAATATCCATTACGCATTCGATAATTGATTGACGGACCACATTAAGATTATAATGGCTTTGTCTTTCGGAAATATAGATTCGAAGTATAGGCCTATATGATTTTTTCTATTTGCTAAATGTTAACAGTTTCTTCTCTTTCATCACATTCCTCCATCTTAGGTATATGATACTGGAATACATTTGACATTTTAGTCATTTAGCAGAGCCTTGCTCAAGGGGCGGCAGGGTAGCCGAGTGTTGCAAGTTCAAACCCCCGAGCTGACAAATTACAAATCTGTCGTTCTGCCCCTGAACGGGCAGTTAACCCACTGTTCCTAGGCCGTCATTGAAAATAAGAATTTGTTCTTAACTGACTTGCCTAGTTAAATAAAGGTTAAGAAAAAGGGGCACATCGCCAGATTTTGCGGCTCGGGGATTCGAACCAGCGACTTTTCGGTTAGGCCTACTGGCCCAACGCTCTTATTGGCTACATGCCACCACAAGTATTCAATGGCTATCCAATTTGACAGCTATCCGTGGCAATTCAAATGACAAATAGGTAGCCTAATTGCTTT
This sequence comes from Oncorhynchus kisutch, assembly GCF_002021735.2. Lineage (NCBI taxonomy): Eukaryota > Metazoa > Chordata > Actinopteri > Salmoniformes > Salmonidae > Oncorhynchus > Oncorhynchus kisutch. The sequence goes on along the minus strand of NC_034176.2, from coordinate 16,216,817 downwards.
TGTCTCAAAAAAAATTCTAAATTCAAATAGCTCTCATTTTTCTAAATGTTGCTATAGACCTTGTTCGGCCTGTAGCTCAAGACTAAGTTGTAAATATGTATTATTAGTGTGATTGGAAATTGGAACCGCACCTTATGCTTATCTAGGTCACATATAGCTGCCATTCCTCATTGTACATATTGATCCAAGTGCGTCACACTATTCAATTATAGCCTACAAATTCGCAAAATGTGGTTAGGTTTTAAAGTGGCAAAAGCAATACTTGATGTGCAATAATCCTAGAACGTTGTAGCCTATGCATGCAACCCCATGTGTGTTTGTCAAGACAAATTACTTGTAGATCCATGACAGCATGCAGCCTCTTCGGAGGGAAAAATCTTTACGTGTGCCCGTCTGACCACTTCTATTGGGTGACACATCAGACGAGCAGTTTGGGAGCAAGGTTCACTTGTGGAGGAGGCTGAGTTACACGAGTAGGGAGTACAGCATCTCCAACCGGCTCGCACAATCAATTGCGCTGGAAAATTGGCGTCGACTTGATTGAGAGTGCGTGCATAGCCTGCCAGGAAGATTTGAATGGTGATGTAATATATAAGGGTAAGTTAAACGTGTCTCACTTACTTTAGATAACGTATTGGAGATTCTATTTTATACAGCAAAACACTCATTCTAAACGAATACTTTTTTTGTGATTTAAAAAACGATAACGGCTACAAAAAACAACAATTAGCTACTTAAAGACAAATGTTAATAAGTCTGCGTTTCTTGCTTTCAGTATGAGTGTGTGTGTGTGTGTGTGTGTGTGTGTGTGTGTGTGTGTGTGTGTGTGTGTGTGTGTGTGTGTGTGTGTGTGTGTGTGTGTGTGTGTGTGTGTGCGTGTGTGTGTGTGTTTGTTTTTGTGTGGCCGCGCGCGCGCTCTCGTAAACGCCTCCTGTGTGCGCATCATCACCCTATAGGAAATGCCACCTTTACATAGCCTACAGAAACATAGCTACTGTAAGGTGCGGTAACACTTAACATTAATCAGATCCTGCAAATGAGATCTAGTTAGTGTAACCTAATCTCGAGCACAATCTCTTGAAGTATAGTTTATTGAAGTTGAAATAAACCCAGCTATTCTCATCATTATCATAGATCTGAATCCTATTGTTTGACCACTAGAGTTCTACTCTTTGTTTATACATTTTCTAGATTTATATTATTATATTTGACCATTTTAAATGATTATTCAACTAACAAACGTTCTGTATTTCCTATTTTTTAACGCACTTTTTTCTAAATAGTATTTTTCATGATATGTGAAATTCGTAATAGGTTACTGCTTGTAGGTGGGCATCAGTGTCCATAAATACGCATTGCAATCACCATGACCTAATTCAAAAGTAATAGCTTGGAAAACGAAGCAAAGAGAAAAGTAAAGCAAATGCAAATCTACCTTTTACATATGTATCAATGTTAAAAAATAATAATACGCACGCTGGAACCAACAGCGTCGAAGCATTGAGAATGGCAGAGCAGGTCGTCTCATTATGCACAGGCGATTTCCCAGGCAGAACCCTTGGTTTCTTCACTTCATGTTTCCGATCCGTACCGCTCACACACGCTCGGAGCTTCGTCAAAAACAAACAAGGCAATGTTCGCTTTCAAAACGGCAATCAAATACCCAAGAACCGGTGGGGGGAATTACTCCCACAGCGGCTAGATGGTAAGCTGGATTTGCATATTTTGATGCACTAATTTCCTTGATGTATTTAAATATGGTTGCACGTAGCTGATATGCTTGTCTACGTCATTGAACGTGACCTCGCTGTTAAACCAAAAACGTGAATCCGGGTGAATCAAATGGATACGCCTGCAATTAGGCGGGGAAAGACTAAGAAAGAGAGCCGTAGGAAATGACTTTTCCCTGACATACATTTAGTGTTTCACAAAAAAATACATACTTTATGTCCTCCGAACTAGTTAACAAGGAATTTGAACCTCATGGATAAATATGTTGATAGCCTAATAACTGATGATGATAATAATAATAACAATAACACGAATTGCAATATATTACATTACTTTTATTACTTGTTGAAACTTGTTAGTAACAATATCAGTATTACCGTGGGGTTTAGCTAGCCTACATATTTGGCAGTCCATCATGCCACGTGGTCCTTGCACAATTTGAATGGTGATGTATAATATAAGTGTAAGTTAAACAATATAGGCTAAATCATCTTTTAGAACACTTTGTTCCATCTTATAGCTAGATCTTCTGAAATTAATTATCACAGGTTCAATTCGTACAACATTGGTACAGGTCCTGTCATCACAGTGTGTGTGTGTGTGAGAGAGAGAGATAGAGAGAGAGGGAGAGAGGGGAGGGGAGGGGTGTAGTCTATGCAAACGAACATATCTGCTCAGGTGAAGGCTAAAGTACCGACCAAAAACATTTTGAGTGGAGTTATAAAATGTTTTCCCCACAGATTTTACTTTATTACTGACGACCTTCAGTCTTGGTTTGGGATTGTATCATCCCACATTATTTTCATACTTTTGTCTGAAGTACTGAAAATGCGTTCCGTTTGTCATAACGCGTTGTAAATGCGTTCCGTTTGTCATAACGCGTTGTAAATGCGTTCCGTTTGTCATAACGCGTTCAAGGAAGGCCTGCAGCAAATTCATTCATTACCGACCGCGATCACTTCTGGTCTGGGAACGGGTGAGAGTCCACGCCAAAAGACGAACAATGCCTCTTCAGTTCGTGCCCAACAAAAGAGCGAGGGAACGTATTTGAGTTTCAGAGCACGTCCTTTCTTACACAGAAGAGTGGACTAACCCCCCCCCCCCCCCCCCCCCCACCACCTAAAAAAAAGAACTTGCAGACTCTCAGAGCTTCAATTGTGCACTCTTTATTTGGTGCTGTAGATGTTATGGGAAAGTTCTCTCTCGCTCACTCTCCCCCCAGCCCCCTTCATCTCAATCTCTCCTTCTCTCATGTGCTTGGAATATGCTCAGGGTTAACTCAGAGCAACCGAAGCACGCGTAATGAACTGAGTATTAGCGGCAATTTTAAAGGAAGGGACGGCCGTGGAAGGCTGGATATTTGGCGGACTGTCCAACGGGTCCGACACAGCATGTATCTTATATGGGATGATTTCTGATTGCATATGCCGATTGCGGCGATGCTTCTCGCGCAGTTTGAGAAAGTAAGTGCAACTTTGGTGATTATCCTTCCGCTGTGCGTAAAGCCAATGCAGTCTGATGTGCGTAAAGCCAATGCAGTCTGATGTGCGTAAAGCCAATGCAGTCTGATGTGCGTAAAGCCAATGCAGTCTGATGTGCGTAAAGCCAATGCAGTCTAATGTGCGTAAAGCCAATGCAGTCTGATGCGCGTAAAGCCAATGCAGTCTGATGTGCGTAAAGCCAATGCAGTCTGATGCGCGTAAAAGTTAGAGTGAAGTTGAATGACTCCGTGAATAATAGACAACATTAATTAGGTTCTTATCGACTAGTGGACGTGATGTGGGCCTATATAAATATGTTGTTCTAGCTGAGGAAGACCATCTAGGCTATGGTTAGTGTTTAGGCAGGTCGGAGGTATGTTTAGGCAGGTCGGAGGTGTAGTTGAAGGCAGTGCTTCGTTGGACTAGTGCTCTTCCCTGGCACATACATGTTGGCACGTTCGTTTATTTTGGAGCCTACTGAATTAACTGAAATAAATTAACAGGATGAAAACTCGGAGCTTTATTCAGACTGGTGGCATGAGCTTGTCGCAACCTGTCACACTCCCAGCGCAACAGTAGCCAACGCCTCTCAATACATTGGGCCAAAGTGAACATTGCGCTATGACACGTTTTGTTAGTAAAAGGTAGGCTATGTGATGGAAGTTAAAACGGCCAGCTGTGATTCTTAACTAACTGTGAATTAAATATCTTAAATTGCTCCGAACAGTTAAGCCTGGTCAAAGTGAATGTAGGCTACATCGTATGCGTAAAGATAGGTTGCACAGCGTTTCGTGATGGTATTGTGTAGGTTCTCTGTATCATATCGTGTAACACATACTTAATTTCTCTCTTGAAGGCTACAGTACAGTGGGCTAATTGTGAAAAAGTACAGTGGGCTAATTGTGAAAAAGTTATTGTGGGTTTGTGTGTACTACATAATGCTACATAATGCTACATAATGATCCAACTCGTAATGCCCAAGCAAACTTAATCAAATAAACGAATAAAACAAATTCACTCATTAGGAAGTTAACATTGTTGGTTTGAATTAGTTTAATTACATATCACAATCATAAAATATCACAGTGATCGTCGATTACCATGTCAAACAGTGTTATACATTGTCAAATGTTCCGGTTAATACGGACATATGTTCTTCAGAGGGAAAATAACAACGACTTACTATCGGTAATCAAGGCATTACTGTTCTTTAAAGTGACAGAATTACACAAACCTACAGTATAGGATCAGAGTTGCTAGTCTATGTTTCATGACAAATGTTGTATGTTGTATGTTGTATGTTGTATGACGCACCAAAAGGCTATGGTGGGGGAAAGCTTGACTTTTATGTTTACAAACACACTTCTGTTCAAATTGAGAAATAGTATGAATGATAACATTAGGTCAGAACTATATTGAAACTTCAATTACCTGATTAGCCTACTTTGGTACTGTTAAAATTGTATGTTGGGGTGTTTGATAAGACGAATGCGTGGTTGAGGCCTGTGTAGCATACGTTCCAAACTGTAAGAGAAATAGATTTAGCAAATGTAGGTTTACCCTGAACCTACCCTGATTTACAAATCGATTATTCTAACTATATTCTACAATATTCTACATGATTGGATCGAGTCTGCTTGCTTGGTGCATTCTTGGAGGGTCCTTTTGTTAGCCTTCAAATGTCAGTTGAATCAACTGGTGTCACTTTGAGGGAACGTTAATGTAAAGCTAACCATGGACACTTTAATTCAACTAAAGTGCAGTCAGATTTGAACCGCGTGCCATGTGAGTAATAATTGCACAGGGCTGGGTTTAATATAATTTAGGATTAAGAAGTGTTTTGTCTGAGCAGCTGGATGGATGCCTTCCCACCTATTTGGTATCTCCTGTGAGCACCTGAACGACATGTTTCTATAGGGCCAATACAATAACACGGTGAGCACCTGAACGACATGTTTCTATAGGGCCAATACAATAACACGGTGAGCACCTGAACGACATGTTTCTATAGGGCCAATACAATAACACGGTGAGCACCTGAACGACATGTTTCTATAGGGCCAATACAATAACACGGTGAGCACCTGAACGACATGTTTCTATAGGGCCAATACAATATAAGGTGAGCACCTGAACGACATGTTTCTATAGGGCCAATACAATAACACGGTGAGCACCTGAACGACATGTTTCTATAGGGCCAATACAATAACACGGTGAGCAGCAACAACACAGGTGAACAGGTGAATGGGACGACGTAGATGGAAATGCTAAACATTTTAGCGAACGTGTAAAGATTGTAGGCTATAGGGCCTAGACTATGTGCAGTGAATTAGCCATTGTTAAGAATACATATCACTAAATTAATAGCGCTGATGAAGGACTACAACGTCACATTTTTGTGCAAATCACATATGCTAATCCATTCAGCATTGTATTGTTTTACCTTACATTTGGAACCTCAATTATTATAACGTGGAAACATCTTGTTTAGTTATTGGCATCAAAATATCAGTGGATTGTAGCCTAACACCTTTATAGAACGTCGTTGCTGATTATCATTGGATATCTCTCTCCCTCTCTCCTCCCTTCTGCCCCCTCTCTCTCAATTCACACACACACACACACACACACACACACACACACACACACACACACACACACACACACACACACACACACACACACACACACACACACACACACACACACATAAACTCTGAGAATCCTTGCTAAAACATCATAAAGTAGGCTACATATATCTGGGCCTATGGGTAAAGGCATTGTCATACAGCCCTAGCTCCTACGTCCGTGCATGAAAACATATCGTTAATAGTTAGGTCTATGTTCTTGAATATTTATATGTCCTACTAGGTCTGATAAATATGTACATTGAATGTTTGATACATAGACAAGATAAAACATGTTATGTGTGTGACTGTGCAGAAAAATGAATGCCTATTTGACAATGCGACATTGCCAGTATAGCCTACCTGGTAACCATTGTAGTTTATACATCGGTCACGAAGATGAAAACATAAAGCCAACAGGATTTCGACTCAAATCGAGTCAATGAATGTGTCTCGACTCGCATTGTCTCTCACACCCGTATATTCGAACAACCCGGCCCAGTTCCATGCTACAGCAAATACCCTACTCGGTTCTAGCTGTGACGAGAATACAGGAACGATGATCTAGTCAACCCTGGAATGCTGTCATATGTCCTCCATAGATTTGAGATCTTGTATTTGGCGGTTTATTCTGCTGGCTATTGTACCCTTACTGGCTTCAAAAATTATCAAGACGACCATTTTTATACCATAGCATAATAATGTTGTCTTTCCGTCCTTTTTTGAATCATTCTGGAAAAAGCGTGCAGACCGCTAGCGGCAAACCGAATTATTCCGGTGTGCTTGGTAATGACGCGAGGAGATTTGCCACTGCTCGTGCATGAATAGGAGTGTGCATTTGCGATTTTTCATGACATCATCACCATTAATTTACACTCCCGCGGTCTGAGGCCTTTGACCTCGCCGGGTTGGTCCAGATTTTGGCATTGGAAGCCTACCCCTCCTCACCGTTATCCCCATTCCTTGGGGATGGCCCTTTCCCCTCTCCTTTTAGACTGTTGGCAGCGGCTAGCCAGCAGAACGGAAGCCTTGGTTACAGACTTCGGCATCTCTTTCATCTAACACGCTGGATACTTGCGGACAATTTGACAGACACATTTTGGCCACAAACGAGGTCTTCTCTTCATAATTCAAAACAATCGAGACGTTTTACCTGTGTAATTTCCGCACTTTCACCAGGCGGATTTTCCACCTCCTCCGTATCTTCTTCGCTGGCCTCACAGGATATGTATTGCTCCTTCCACAACGCCTTATAATAGAGGCGAAAGCGCCTTTTGTGGGATTGAATCATTTGCATTGCAAATCAGGGCCTGTGCAAGGATGGCTGCACCACAGCCTACTGTTCTCTCTCTTACTTCAACTCAGTGATGTTGGCGAATGTCATCTGAATATGACAATCTAAACACTGGGATTATATGTCCTTTTTTTGAACGTCGTGTTTTTTTTAACAACGAGTGTGTCTGTGGGAGTTTGGAGGACTCATTACATGGAAGTGACCTATATGGAAAAAAATATGATTATGTCAGCTATTGGGAGTCAAATTAGGCCTACTTCTATATTGTGGTTTATTTGCCTCAAAGTATGGTGGACCACTCCTGAAAGCAGGGGCACAATCCCCAACGCCCGGAGAACAGAAGACAATTCTGGAATATTTTAGAAGAATGGGAAGTGGGTTGTTGTCTTTGGTTATCTAGCTGTATGAGTGTGATGGCCGTCATAAAGCTAGATAACCGAAAGTAAAAACGACTTCCAGACTCATCACGGACCTTGGAAATAGAACATGGAAATAACAAGATGCATAAGCCTTCTTGGTGCAAAAACAATAACCTCGTTGGCTGGTATTACGAAGTCTTACAATTATAAATCATTGCTATAGCATTAACCGGACATGTTCACTTATTAGAAATGTGAAATAGTTGTATTGATTTATTACTTATTTTGATTGATTGCGTATATTTTATGTTTGTGTTATTAGGACATTTGAAAACGTAATGTAGCCTATAGCTAATCACAACCATGAGTAAATGTTGCATTCACACACACACACACACACACACACACACACACACACACACACACACACACACACACACACACACACACACACACACACACACACACACACACACACACACACACACACACTATCATTTTCATTCTTCTTGCTATATACATCTTGAAATGCGTTATTTTCTATAATGAAATGTGGCAAATATGACATAGAAAATATATCCGACTGAGAGTCCTAGCCATAGCATACATGTAGGCTAGCATTGAGAATGAGATTGACATTAACGTTTTTTTATTTCAGCATGATGAACTCCAACCAGGAAACGGCGCTGGCATCCCAAACAGCAATAATTAGAACGTATACAGAGCTGACAAAAATGGAGAGGAGGGTTTTGGGTATGGGCTAAAAGAGGGGGGGGGGGAGTCGGCCCTGCTTAATTGATTCAGTTAACCACAGGGCTGGAGATGTGAACGACTGGACGCACCCATTCCCACGCTCGGGGGCAAGTGGCAATGCCATGCCCAGTCCGAATATGACAGACAGCGCCGTGAGGGGGGGGGGGGGGGGTCATGAAAAGACGTCAAGTGCACCAGACTCATCTGCATCCCCATAGAAAGAGGCGCTGTTGCCCACCCAGCGGACGCGGCCTAGTAACGGTTTTGAATGCGTAATTCGTTGCCAATTGTAGGCAACTGACAATTAGGACCGTGGGTCATTATCTTAAAACTGTATGGGTTTATGCATCCATACAAAGATGTTCTATAATTACGGAATTGTATATAGGCCTACTTGAGCACTCTAACACCGATCTATTGTTTGACTCATGATAATTAATGTCACGGAGAATGCAATAGGCCGAAAGAAGTCGAACGAATTGAATAGATGACATCACGTCATGTGCGCTCTGTATTTGAATTTGAACAGGACTTAAATAAATCTTACATTTAATTCTAAAACAATGCCTAATTAATATAAAGGATTTTTTCACAGAGGTGGGCCTAGCTAAAGCCAACATTTATATTAATTGATTTAATTGTGATTAATATTTTACATCCGAATAAAAAGCATCTGAAAGAAATAGCCTAAAGGTGCAGGGATGGCTTCTGGGCTGCTGAGTCTGTATTTTGGATGATATTAGCTATACAGGCCATTATATTAGTCGCCAGTGGATTTATTTATTAACTATCAAAGGGAGCACATGGCATTCATAAGGCACATGGTGACCCGCGGGATAGTTGTTTTGTTTCTTTATTGATGGTAACACAGTTGGATAGAATTTTACAAACGCCATAAACATTAAAGGCTTTGTTGGCAACACAATAGAGTTGTAAAAAACATTGTTCCTAAAAGATGGCTTTCCAACAATACATATTTAGGCTACATTTGAGAATAGACTCCATTTATGATGCCAGTTGTATGGTGCCGGCTGTTTGTTTTTTTAACGGATGTTAGTGGTCTGTTGTCTGTAGATTAGGTTATTGTTATTCTAGTGTTTTTCGGCTGTGGCGTGACGAGAGTCTCATGTAGGCTACACACGTGCCTTTAATTAAATTGTGATTTGATATTTTGCGAATAGGTCTATTGTATATTTAGGATAGTCTTAGTAACCCATTAGGTATTTTCAGATGGATGTTAATTAAGGTTACATTTTTAAAATATATTTTGTAATGTCCTATGATATAGCCTGTTGTAAGCATTTCACTGTTAGTCTGCACCTGTTGTTTGCGAAGCATGTGACAAATACAATTGGATTTGATTGTATAGCCTATAGCGCTTGATTGATTAGCTGTAGCCTAAAATATGAAAGTGTATGTTTGTGCCCAAAGGCTGGGCTACGTTGTTTTTAGCTGAACGGTCATAGGCCTATGTGGAAGATGTATAGGTTTAAACTGCCTGCGTATGCAGTGGTAGGCAATAGTACGTAGAGGTTTATTCAAGTTCAATGTTAAATAGGCTCACAGTGGCTGAAAGGGGTCTCTTGCCGAGTTTCTCACACCGTAAGACAAAACTAGTGTGTCTTGTTGCGACCCCTGTACAGGTCATTCATTGTACGTTTACCTGAAAGAAGATTTGAGAACGCCATTTGGAAAAGCAGCGAATAACCACGTTTCATTGTCCCAGGATAAGTTGTTAGAAATCGTTGTCTAGACTTATGAATGGCTGCATTGTTTTCTAGTCTGGGGCCATACTAAATGTCAGCGCAGTGTAAATAAAAACTTGAGGTCTGTAAGTAACCCAGCATATATAAATCAGTTGATTCTCCACAGTATAAAAGGCCACTGCACTGACTGAATAAAAACATTTCTTCATCATTGGAAGTCTGGAGACATTTAATGGTGTGACTTCACCACAATTCTATTTGATGCTTTTTACAGTAAATCATGTCAACCATTTCAACAAATTATTCCTCAGCAAATGCAATTTGGGGCAGAATTACTAGCCTGTTTGTGTCTTATTAGCCCGTTTGTGTCTTACTAGCCTGTTTGTGTCTTATTAGCCTGTTTCTGTCTTACTAGCCTGTTTGTGTCTTATTAGCCTGTTTGTGTCTTATTAGCCTGTTTGTGTCTTACTAGCCTGTTTCTGTCTTACTAGCCTGTTTGTGTCTTATTAGCCTGTTTGTGTCTTACTAGCCTGTTTGTGTCTTATTAGCCTGTTTCTGTCTTACTAGCCTGTTTGTGTCTTATTAGCCTGTTTGTGTCTTATTAGCCTGTTTGTGTCTTACTAGCCTGTTTCTGTCTTATTAGCCTGTTTGTGTCTTACTAGCCTGTTTCTGTCTTACTAGCCTGTTTGCGTCTTATTAGCCTGTTTGTGTCTAACTAGCCTGATTGTGTCTTGCTAGCCTGTTTGTGTCTTACTAGCCTGTTTGTGTCTTACTAGCCTGTTTGTGTCTTACTAGTTTGTTTGTGTCTTGCTAGCCTGTTTGTGTCTAACTAGCCTGTTTGTGTCTAACTAGCCTGATTGTGTCTTGCTAGCCTGTTTGTGTCTAACTAGCCTGTTTGTGTCTTACTAGCCTGTTTGTGTCTTACTAGTTTGTTTGTGTCTTACTAGCCTGTTTGTGTCTTGCTAGCCTGTTTGTGTCTAACTAGCCTGTTTGTGTCTTGCTAGCCTGTTTGTGTCTAACTAGCCTGATTGTGTCTTGCTAGCCTGTTTGTGTCTTACTGGTTTGCAGTATCCTACTTTCATGTTCTTTGTAGGCTGTCACACACTATGTTTCACCATAATGTAGCACTGTATCATACAGCGGATGTTAACCCCAGTCATTCTCTTCAGTATGTAAGCCATCACAATGCAATGCTAGATGTAGCCCAGTGTTGCCAGAAGAGAACAATATCACATGTCTGAAACGGCTGCAAATCCGCCTCATAGTCACTCTCAATATTGCTGCTGTGCATGCTGTAACATAGAAACAGGCAGGCAGCAGTTTCCATGGGGCGTACACTGTTTCCAGAGCAGGAGTGTATATCACGTTAATGGTATTTAGTCTCCTTGTGAACACTGGAAAATCATGCACGAGTCTGTGGTAATATTATACATACTCTATCAAGTTGTATATTTAGCTACAATTCATGTAGGCCTATACCCGACAGCAGACAGTCTTACATATTTTTTTCTCTAGCTCATCTTTGTTGGCTGAGTAGTGTATTTTACAGTAGGAAGTGCTTGGAGTGGATGTGAGAATGATTGTGGTTATTTATGAAACTGCCATACAGGCAGGCTGGTGGAAAGGAGAGGACGAGAGGCCTTGCCATCCCTTTCAAAAGGTCCATTCTCACAGAGAAATATAGGCGTCTTATTTGACTATGCGTGTAGAGATGGGTGGGGACGACGTTGCCTCTCTCTGCTCAGTAACGCTGGCTCTTCTGTCCCCTCCCTTCCCACTCACACGTACAGTGCTCTGCAGCCATTGTTGTCACATGATTGGCAGAATAACATAACCATGGCAACCATGGCAGGTTTTTCATATTCATTGGACAAGCAATCAGCATATTTGACAGATTTGTGCCAATTTTGTATGTGCATTCTTTCTGTGTAGAGGGCTCATGCCTTTACAATCAATACAAGTGAAATCTGGGTAGTGACTTTATGATGAGGTCTGTACAGGTCATTTCTATGTCAGACTAAGGATGTAAAATGGTCACCAAGCTGTTGCTACTGTTATTATAGCTTAAGTATTGTCATAACATGATGTTTTATTGCATAGGGACAGCTGAAGACTATTTAATAATACAGGAGTAGTAAAGGCCTAGTTCACTAATTTTGTGGATTTTAACATTTAGATTTATCAGGGGTTGCTGCAGCACCCTCAGCACCCCTAATTCCCACGGCTATGGCCTTCTGCATCATGTACTGTAGATGAGGAACAATGGCTGTGTCTCAGTTGCGTTTGGTCTGTCTGGCTTCAGCATGTCTCTCTGTCTCAGTAGCATCTGGTCTGTCTGGCTTCAGCATGTCTCTCTCTCTCTGTCTCAGTAGTGTCTGGTCTGTCTGGCTTCAGCATGTCTCTCTCTCTGTCTCAGTAGCATCTGGTCTGTCTGGCTTCAGCATGTCTCTCTCTCTCTGTCTCAGTAGCATCTGGTCTGTCTGGCTTCAGCATGTCTCTCTCTCTCTGTCTCAGTAGCATCTGGTCTGTCTGGCTTCAGCATGTCTCTCTCTCTCTGTCTCAGTAGCATCTGGTCTGTCTGGCTTCAGCATGTCTCTCTCTCTCTGTCTCAGTAGCGTCTGGTCTGTCTGGCTTCAGCATGTCTCTCTCTCTGTCTCAGTAGCGTCTGGTCTGGCTGGCTTCAGCATGTCTCTCTCTCTGTCTCAGTAGCGTCTGGTCTGTCTGGCTTCAGCATGTCTCTCTCTCTGTCTCAGTAGCATCTGGTCTGTCTGGCTTCAGCATGTCTCTCTCTCTGTCTCGGTAGCATCTCGTCTGTCTGGCTTCAGCATGTCTCTCTCTCTGTCTCAGTAGCATCTGGTCTGTCTGGCTTCAGCATATCTCTCTCTCTGTCTCAGTAGCGTCTGGTCTGGCTGGCTTCAGCATGTCTCTCTCTCTCTGTCTCAGTAGCATCTGGTCTGTCTGGCTTCAGCATGTCTCTCTCTGTCTCCTGGACATGAACTTGAACTTGAGACAGGCAGCCAGACACCATCTGTGCGCGATGACTAATGAATTCAGGGCATTCACGGCTGTGGAGCACCACCATTGATGAGCAGACGACCTCCAGTCTGGGTTAGCTCTTAATCACTAATAGAATGCAGGCACCAAAGCAGCTGTTAGTCACATTTTTTTGTTTATGGAAAAAAAATGAGTGTGTGTTTCATTTGGTGGTCATATTTGTGAGTGTGTGCATGACTGCATGATTCCCTATATGTTTGTGTAAATACGTGTTAATTGTACATAATGCATGATAATACCCAATTGTGTGTATAAATGTCTACTGTCCACCTTGTCGGCCAACTATTTCTGACACATCTCATTTGAAATCCCAGGCCAGCCATTATAAACAGGCGGCCGGGCTAAAGACATTGCCTTGATAATTGAAAGGGTCGGTTTAGCATTTCCGTGATAAGGCCTGGTAACTGAATAAGGTACTTGTGCTGAAACAAGCCAAGTGCTATGTGAATTCCTCAGTCCCTCCTCCTTCCTCCCTCTCAGGCCTCTGTCACACACACCAGGCTTTTCCCTCTGGTTGGTGTCGCCGTGGCAACGGGAGGTGAGCTCACGGTGCGCACGCCGGCATCAGCGCCGCTGGAGCAGGACAGGTTCCTGATTTCAGAGAGAGAGTGTGTGTGTGTGTGTAACTGACTAGAATGCCACTCTCCTTGTCTCCTGGGCTCAATTTAGATTCATCACACACATTGAAGTGTTGCAATGTCTTCCCTCTCAGGTGACTTTTTCCTCCATTAACAGTGGTGGGATGGATATTCTTAGCAGTGCACAGGGTGACCACACACAGTAGATATGGCTGCTGCTCTCACACAGTGACGACAGCCTGCCGCTGTAGATGCTGTTTCAATCGGCATCAAACATGTGTCAATGCAGTGCATTTCAGTGCATACACACGCACGCAGTAAAGCCACACACACAGTACCATTGTCTCTTCTTACCACTGGTTCCACTGTGGTCCGCCTCCTGCCTCCTCCTAAACGATCAACCAGCCATAACATGGGCCAATAATCCATTGTGGAATGTCATGGTTGGGCCCTTTTTAATGACATCACGCATGGTCACTTGAGCGTGGTTGTGAGGAGCAGCAGGCATGCTGTGCTCTGCCACGGTGTCCCTCCCTCCAGCAGCCTGCATAGAGGTGGTTATGGACATGGTGTTAGTCATACCACTACATTAGAGCTACCTACCTCCATGTCTCACTGTCCATGCAATTACCTTTAAAACATGACTGGATAACAATCACCTTATTAGGACGTTAAGGACAGTTATTCCTACCCCACACGACTAACATTTTTTGAAAAAAGGGTTCTTAAAGGGTCCTTTGGCTGTTCCTATAGGATAACCCTTAAAAAAAAAAATGGTTCCAGGTAGAACTATTTTGAGTTCCATGTAGAATCCTCTGTGGAAAGGGTTTTACATGGAACACAAAACGGGTTCTACCTGGAACCAAAACAGTTCTATCAAGTGTTCTCCTATGGGGACAGCCGAATACACTTTTATGTTCTAGATAGCACCTTTTTATCTAAGAATGTACACATGTATTTTTATGATATGGGTTTGTTTGTTAACGGGAAGCGTAAATGGAACATCTGATAATGATATTATTGTTTGAGCAAAATGTTTATCTCTGAATTAAAGGATGCTAAAATAGACGAGGATCAAAGCAACATGTACAGTCTTTAAAACATCATAAATCAAGCGTACCAAAATGGATGCAGAAGACATTTTAGTTTGTCTCATAAGCACACAGCGATATACTTAAACTCAGATAATGGACTTAGATAATATGTAAATGTATAAAATACATAATAATAAATCATCAAAAATAAATTAAAGGCCAAAATAGTAAACAATTGATATCTTGCGTTTTAATTATTTATATTCAATAACATTTATTTTTCAAACATACCTCCCTACCCATTCCATATAGTGATCAACAGAATTCACCAAATATGCTAATGCTAGACTGATTAGACTTACGTCATCATAATTGCTAATGGTAATGATGCTAACAACACACAGCAGAAATGATTGCGGCAACAAGATTAATATGACTGATGCTGTGAGCATTGGCGCGTACAATAGCTACTCTGGCTGCATACGTATGAATGGCGGCTTTACAGTATACGTCTAAACCATCTGCCTGCCTCTCTGTCCTTTTCAATATGTCTGTGCTCCGATGGCTTTTTATTATGCAAATACCCCTGCTATAAATAAATGAGTATAATTGCATTTGAAATATGCTTTGAATCCTCTCGTAAGATGAATGTGTGTTAATAATGTATTTCATGTTCCTGCATTATTCATTCTCAATTAATTACAAATAACCAACAGAGACGCCTTGTGGCTTTACTGTTCTGACGTACCATGTGTGGACACTGTACTTTTCCTTAAATGTTGCCATATATGTCATTTTGCTCTGGTCTATTAAGGCAGCGGTATATAATTGCTCACAAATACTCTACACATGCAGTAATTTTACAGTATCTAATTTAGTAGTTAAAGGGCTCTTTCATGTGAAAATGTTTATAAATAATTTGAGCACGGCCTATGGTTTTAGAACCCACCAACCAATTCGTATGGCTGAAATAACTCTAGAATCCATCTTTTCCATAATGAATGATGCCGACTACTTTACCTTCCGTTATTACGGAGGGGGGGTGTAGGTGACTTGAAATAAGCATAAACAGAAGCAGCACAACAATTAAAACAGGCCAGTCTTTCTCTTTTTAAGGAGCTGACTGTTCAGGCGATGTGTACTGTTCCGCAATTAAATGATGTCGAATCTTGTCTTGTCTAGGGATATGGCTACGCTGAATATAGAATAGTAAGCACTGCAAGTAGTCGCCACGGTAACATTAGCATCTGGACCTTTTATGCAAATTTGATGAGAGAGGACTCATGCATATACACCAAGGCACCAGAGCCAGCCCCTAATATCGTTATTAGAGAGGGGGAAATGACATATTTATAAGGGGGACAGGGGTTAGGGGGAGGGGTGCTTGCCCAGTGTTGTCGTGAAGAGCCATGATAGAGGGAGGAGGAGGAGAGGGAGGAGGGGCCTGGTTGGCTCACTGAAGGAGTGTCTCTCCCTCAAGGTGCCACCATCTTAAGGCGTTTGGCAGTGGTGAGCGTGTGAGGAGGGTAGACCTAAAATGTCCGCTGGCAAATACACACACACAGGCGTAGGCGTACACGGACATGAAGCGTGGTCAGTGCACCTGGTGCTCCTGAGGCCAATTATTCAATTAGTGGCATCGCCAGCCATGCATGCCAAACACCTAATTTGCATACACGAATTCCTTCGATTACTGTCACCTATGTGATTTTCCCTTGTCATGCTTTCCAATATTGGTGTCTCACACTGTGTGGACTGCATCTGTCACACCGGCAAACAAAAATGAACTAACTGCATTTGACTTTTCCACCTTTAAGCAAATTCTTGGCTATAGACAAAGCAGATATCTCTGTGTCACATTGCATGTGAAAATTGGTATGCTCTCTTTGGGATTATTTTAAATGATTCAAGTGTTGGCAAAACATGGTGTGAACTGTGTCAAGTTTGCTTGCAGGCCAAAAGTAAAACTCGAAGATGGATTCATTAACTAAGTCCAATGGTATAAAAATGAAGACAGGACGCCATTCCAATAGTTGTAAAACATGTCCATATGCCATACTCCATTTCTGTTATCATTAGCCTAAAACACTACACATCAAATAAATGAAATATAATTGTACTATTTGTCAAAAATAACCTAGCTACAGTTTCAAATTCCATACTGCAATGAAGAGGCTACAAAGAAAAAAACAATACTATCCATAGCTAGTTTCAAATTATGCTTCTAATTGTTAGAAATGTAAAAAATGACAACAAAGAGTCAGTGCACTGTATGTCAATCTCAGTGAATGTTCAATTACCCAGCAGCAGGAGAAAGGAAGGCAGTTAACAAGTATTTGCAATATATTACACATATTTAGCAATGCAAAGGTAGCTTCACTGCTGCCCGTCTCTCTCAAGTAGAATTGACACTGGTCCAGGTTCAGTTAAAGATGCGCTCTCTCTCTCTCTCTCTCTCTCTCTCTCTCTCTCTCTCCTTCAGGCTTACTTGTCTTATTCTTCACTTAATTATTACAAAGTGCTCACTAAGAAGTAAGCGTCCTCACACTTAGTGGCACACACACACACACACACACACACACACACACACACACACACACACACACACTGCTCAGCTAGACATGTACACAGCGTTTGCATTTTTTAAAATCCCGAGGCACAACCGAGGAGAGAGTGCAGGAAATGATTTTGAATGCATTCTAGTACGCAGCATCACCCTTCTCCAACACACACATGCACACACGCACGCACGCACACACACACACACACACACACACACACACACACACACACACACACACACACACACACACACACACGCACACACGCACACAGGCACACACACACACACACACACACACACACACACACACACACACACACACACACGCACACAGGCACGCACACACACACACACACACACACACACACACACACACACACACACACACACACACACACACACACACACACACACACACATGCACACACTTACTGTACAGAGAAAGCAACCAATGAAGTTTGCTTTCTAGTAGGTAGACACATCTTCCATTATGGTTTCAACAATGTGGACCAAGGCCACCACGTACGGTATATAGGGCCTTTCAGCAATATCTGCAATGGCTTGGTACGTGCTAAAGGGCTATAGGGAAATAGATTGATAGGAAATCATACAATTCTGTCCTGTGAATATAAAGAATGTCCTCTAAGGGCTCGGATACACCGGTAGCGTTTGTCGGCTGAGACTACTTAGCACCTCTGAACAGAGTGCAGGCCGTAATTTGCAAACTGAGTGCAAACCGATTCTACATCAGAGGAGGTGGATGGCAGGAGCTATAGGAGACGGGCTTAATGTAACGGATGGAATGGAAGAAATACAGAGTCAAACATGTGGTTTCCATATATTTTCTGTGTTTGATACCGTTCCATTCCAGCCATTACAATGAGCCAGTCCTCCTATTACTCCACCCACCAGCCTCCTCTGTTCCACATGTCTGTTTGTTTGTTTGTGTGTGTCTGTGTGTGTGTCTGTGTCTGTGTGTTTGTGTGTGTGTGTGTGTTTTATATTGTGCACATGTCTGCCTGTAATAGCGTGTTCCCACTACAGTACACCCTTGTGATGTAGTCCACATTATGAACATACTGTAGTCATATGAAACAGGCAACTATATGGTAGCAGACAGTTTCTTCCTGTCACCCCTCTTCCTGGTGATGCGTGGTACGCCCCAGCAGGCTCCTAGAGAAGGCAGCATAATTAAACGGCTGCGTGGTTGAGCCTCTGCTAATGGATTATTACCTCAAGGAAATGAGACAGAAAACGCAAGTCAGACTCTGATAACATTCATAATATCAGGATTGTAAATTGAAATTTTGCGTAACATTAATGGGCACTGTATACAAACAGTGTGAATGTGACTATGTTTGTGTTTGTTTCTGTATGGGTTTTTGTATTCAAGCATTTGTGTCGACCTGTGCCACAGTGCTCTGTCTCCATAATGGTTGTCTTAGTATCTGAGCTTCTGTGGCACAGTAATTCCCTGCATGTAGGCCAGTAGCCGCATAGCGAGAGGAGGGGGATGGGGTGTACAGGAGAGAGATGCGAAGAGACAAGCCACACAAGCCATAAAGGGAACGGAGTGGGGTGGGGGGTGCCAAGCAGTTACCCTAAACCCTGCCGTAGGGCTATGAACACACAGACTCGGTTAACCACAGAACCACAGGAACACACTAGCACACTTAGAAATAAAGGTAGTAAAACAAAAAGAAAGATAGTAAGAGAGAGAGGGTATGTGTGAATGTGTCCAATACATGTGTGTGTTTTAATGAATCATGAAGTGAAATCACTTATCTAGATTCAGTCCTTAGATTTGTCTTCAGGGATCACATGCTTTGTTCAGCAGGTTCAGTGCACAGATTGAAATTAGTCTTGTATGAATTCCACGTAATATTATTTTCATGAATAAATCAATGCTCCAAGTGCTATAATTGTCCTTCACACTTCTGTGGTCTTACGTAATGTTTTACATTGTCATATTTTTGGATTTATGCCAGTGATATCTGTTCAATTGTTCTTGATTTCCTATCAATAAATATGAATACTTGATAATAACATATTGTTAATGTTGTTAATTTGTTCTGAAAGAGAGATAGATTCGCCTTATTTTAGATTACTGTTGTAGCTAACCCATTTTCCTGTATATGCGTGTGTGTGTGTGTGTGTGTGTAGATACATGTGTGTGTGTGTGTGTGTGTGGGTGTGTGTGTGTGTGTGTGTGCCTGTGTGTGTGTATGTAGGTGTGTGTGTGTGTCTGTGTGTGTGTGTGTGTGTGTGTCTGTGTGTGTGTGTATCTACGTGTGTGTGTGTGTGTGTGTGTGTGTGCCTGTGTGTGTGTATGTAGGTGTGTGTGTGTGTCTGTGTGTGTGTATGTAGGTGTGTGTGTGTGCCTGTGTGTGTGTATGTAGGTGTGTGTGTGTGTGGGTGTGTGTGTGTGTGCCTGTGTGTGTGTATGTAGGTGTGTGTGTGTGTCTGTGTGTGTGTGTGTCTGTGTGTGTGTGTATCTACGTATGTGTGTGTGTGTGTGTGTATGTGGGTGAGTCTGTGTGTGTATCTCCGTGTGTGTGTGTGTGTGTGTGTGTGTGTGTGTTCATCCTGGTTTGACATGGAGGCTTTATAAGAACTGGCAGCTGTCAGTCTCCTGTTGACGTCTGTCAGGAAGGCCAGACCATCACATGGACACACAACAGAACTCTCTGAGACCCTGGAAAGATACTTGAGATAAAGATAACACCCATTGTAAGGCTGTGGACATAAGACATTGTGTTTAGACAGTAGGATGAAAATACCCATTCCAGTGTTGCCATACAGACATCTTCAGCCATCGATGTAAACACATTTCTTCTAAATGATCATAGTGTTTAATGCCGTAATGCAATGCCTCATCAATCATGTCCCTTGTTCATCATTGCTAGCTACTCAAAGGAACTTGGCAAGAACTCTGGCTTCACTCAATTGTAGTATGAATGTCAACACATTTGGTTGACCGGATCCAGGTGTCAATGGTGACCTTCTCTATGGAGAGCTATTGCAGAGATATGGATTGAGGACTTCATATATTGTTCTGTCGTGAGTCTCCATTGTTTGTGGACTTATCCATTCTCTGTGCTGTGAAGGACATCACTAGTGATGCTGTTCCCTCTGAAAAGTAGATATAAATGAGATTCTCATTGGTGGGTTGGAGTATTCACCATTGACCCCAGAGGACCTTATGCTCCCCAGAACAGGGTCTAGACCCCACTCCCCCACTCCAGACTTCTTCTGTCCAAAGACTGGGGTCAGGGTTCCGGGGGACAGGGGTCAACAACATGGCAGCTCATGGAGCATCGGTATGCAACAAAACGTCGCTTGACAAGACCAGTCTGGGCTACCATTCATGTAATACAGTACAGTTCAAATTCAACTTGTATTGTCACATGCACAAGTAGAGTGAAATGCTTCACTTGCAAGCCCTACCCCAAAATGCAGTAATCAATATCAAAATAGTATAACTTAAATAATAAAAGATATCATAAAAAATACAAAATAAAAGAGGAAGTAGTATGCAGGGACAGTGTTCAGTACCACATTTTAATGTGGAAGGATACTGGAGTAATTTGAGGTAGATATGAACATGCAGGTGGGGGATTAGGATAAAGTGACTGGAAGCAGGATAAATAGTTGTAGTACATACCCCTGCTGCTGCTATTCATTTTTAACCGCCATTTTAAAGAACAATGTTGCATGTATCTGAGTAGGCCACTGTGGGTTAATATAATGACACGTAGAAAAAGCATTGAAAGATGTAACTCTGGAAAATATCTTCAGTCAACTGACTGTACCACCATGTTTCACTGAAGGATCTGAAAGCCGTTTCTAAGTGGTGCGAAGCGGTCACGTGACATCAAGGTGTTTCAGCTGCTATTCGTGGCCGTATGTAAAGGTTGAGCTGACATTTTCATTAAGTTATTGCCAATTTGAATACTGCAGAGCAAACGTATCGATAGTAAATGCTACCTCTGTTGACAAGCGTCATGTGATCACCCCTCTCCTCTGCATTGAGGGAACATGTTCATTGTGATTTTGTCTAGAAACGATATCTGACATGTAAAGGTTAGTGGCTGCATGGAAAATCTTTACATTTACAACCCTGCCTCTGTGTGTGTGTTCCCTCGTGTTGCAGGGTTGGAGAAATATGGCCCTGATTCCCCTGCTTAGGAGAGAGGCCAAGTGGACATGTCTGTCTGGGACTTTGCCTACTGCTGAACCAACATGAGCTCAGGTTAGAAAGCCAACGGGCCCCCAAAAATACAATTAAACTAACCATGCTGTGTGTGTGTGTCCGTGCACTCTGTTCATCTTGATGTGAGCGTGTGTGTCTCTGCAAACCCGCAGCAAAGTTAGACTCTGTGTTGAGTATTTTTTATTTATTTTTTATTTTGCACCAAAGAAAACAATTGTGCAGGTGTGGTTGGAAGCTCAAGGGCTTATATGAAAACCACAACACAGAAAAATCAATGTACAAAGATCATTAAAAAGGTTTGTTGAAACAGATAACAAAACCTACTAATAAAAATGTATAAATGAATTGTTCAGTAATCACCAAAACAAGATACATATTGGTTTTGTGTAAATGTGTTTGCATGTGAGTGCGTAAAAGTTTGGCTATATGGAGAATATTAGAGTAAACCCTTGGATGTTAGTAGCAGTCCAGGGAACACAGAAAACAGAAAAACACTGCTTTGAGGGAAGCTCAGGCAATGTGGCCATGAGAAATATCAAATCCCATGACCCATTCATCTGCCCTCTGGTCCGTACCAAGACCAGAGTCACAGGGGGGCAGAGGCTTGCATTCACTGTTTATCATCAGCACAAACTCACAGTCTAAATGGTGTACTCCATAAAAATCGAATACAAATGGCTTTAGTCATTGCAAATGATGTACAAGCAGTCAGCGTTCTCAGCGAGGTCATTTGGAACATTCCCATATTACTCCCCACATGATGTGTAGATGATGTGTGGATGTAGCATTTTAGTTGTACTGTCATATTGGTCGATCTATAAAATTTGCTTGCTCTAGTGATGTGTTCCGGAAGGTATTATTCGTGATTTTTGAATGGCCTATTTAAAAATCCTTGATTTGACCTTTGACCTCAGCCTTCCTAAAACCATCTCAAACACAGCTGGACAGATTGACAATATGTTACTTTCTTGGGCTATTTAATGTGCGTGCTATGCACCACATGCTAAATCTGTAGAAATACAACTCTGTCATAAAAAAATATTTCAATAGCTAAAAATACCGATCTCACTCACACTCTCCAAACAGTACCAGACAATACCAAGAGATTAGCTCTAGTACCATTCCGAACATTCTGGTTACTCCAAAAGGCTGTTTGTGGGTCTTGGTATTCAAGAAAAAGACTTATTGTGTGATGTAGAATTAAAGGGTTCAAGAGAGAGGGTGATGTCAGCACCCATGGGCCTCAGCATGTGGTAGTGTACCCACTGTAATTACTCCCTCTACTCTCCCTCTATCGGTGGAGTGCTCTGAAGGGCCAATTAGGGAGGGCAGGCCGAGTCGCCGGGCAGGAGAGTCAGCGGCAGAGTCACTACTCACCATTTAAACTCCCAGACCTATTGCCATCATAGAGAGCGTTGTTATCAAATCACTAGTTTCGATTTTCGCCAATGATACAGTCAAAGCCAAAGATTTGTGATCAAATACCAAAAATAGACATTTTTCAGACCAAGCATGTGATTTCATTTTTTTGGTATCAATAGCAAGCACCCTGGCATGGTAATATTATGTGTATCCAATATAACTATACAGTACCTCTCTTTAGAAGGATGCCATTTACGCTGTTTTCAGTGTTGTCGGTTGACAAGGTCATACGCTATTGTCCCTCTGGTTGGTGTTTGGTCAAAACCAAACTAAAAAACTCCAGTTCATTATGTGAGTCAATTTTACTATACAGGTTTTCAGGAACGCATTGTGCTGTGGAAGGAAGGTACACTCTCCCCATAGGAGAACACTGAACCCTTTAAGGAACCCATTTTGGTTCCAGGTAGGACCCTTTCACAGAGGATTCTACATGGAACCCAGAAGAGTTCTTCCTGGAACCAAAAAGGGTTCTACCTGGAACCAAAAGGGGTTCTCCTATGGGTACAGCCAAATAACACTTGTGGAATCGTTTTTTGTATATACTGTAAATCAGAATCCTTCAGTATTGGGCCATTGTTTTGGGTTCACTATAGTTCAAATGCTTTGCAAATGTGAATGTGGACTTTATCCACGGTCCTCTCCAAAATACTACAGCTGCCTTTAATCAGGATGTGTCTACAACAGTACCATAGCATTCATGTCACCATCTTAAAAGCAGTGTGTCAGTGTCGTTAGACCACTATATCCACCGCTGCATTATTTACATAGACTGCAATGCAAGGTAACTGGCCCGCTATGCTTTTTAGGAGTCAGAGCGATGTCGAACCTCCCATCAGCCATTGCCTGTGTGAGAGCATGGTATGGACCATGGGGTCAAAGCCCAAACAAGAAGGGATGACTATTTACATCTCTCAGATGAAGATGTGCAGTGACACTCCTGAATCATTCCCCCTGGAAACAGGGCTACTGCAGCCTCTCATTTCTATCCTTCAGTAATACTCCCTGACAATATCCAAATTACAATGATTGCCTTGTGTTTCAATGTGCTGTATGCTCTACGGGCAGTGGTTACATATATATACTGTATATACGTATTGGATTTATAGAATAGCAACCATGAAAATGCACAATATCCTGTGTGTTTATATCCTATTACGTTTGTATATGGCACAGCATTACTTGTACTAATTTAGCACTAATGAAATCCAGTATGACAGAGAGCGATTGTTAGGTGTTGCCGTTCATAAGGCACAGCCTGTGTTTTCCAAGAGTAGACCTTCCAGAATACAGACGTAGGATCTTCATTTGAGCCAGTTTGCTGCAGCAGGAAAATAAACTTGCAGCAACAGGAAATTAGAATTTTTACGTGGATTATAATTTAAAGTCCATATTTGTAGGGGTTGATACATTTTTCATAAGGGAAAATCAAGTCTGAAAGTTCTCCTGCAACAGGGTGATCAAATTAAGATCCTACATCTGTATACCTGCATGCAGCCTCCATGTCATTAACGCTAGGCCACAGGACATAATGTCCCCTGCATGCATTTGTATGATTAAAGCATGGTACAGTGTGTGTGTGTGTGTGTGTGTGTGTGTGTGTGTGTGTGTGTGTGTGTGTGTGTGTGTGTGTGTGTGTGTGTGTGTGTGTGTGTGTGTGTTTATGCGTGTGTGCTTGGGCACACATTATGAATCGCCAACTGAGGATAATAGGTGCCAGCGTACAACACATCTTTTGGATGTCCATAAGCTCAAATCTACACCTGTCCATCTGACCAATAATGATGAAGCCGTTATTATCATGTAATAAATGTGTAATACACACACAATAGCTAGCGGCAAGGTTAAAGCATTAACCAAAGAAAAAAGTAGGTCATTTATAAAAATGTATTTATATGAAAGCTGCTATTTCATTTAAATGATTTATTTTCCATCTATCATTTTAATATTTCCTATTCGTCATGTAATTCCATATTTCATGCCTGCATGCGATCCTTCCCCCATGCTATATATATCAGCTGAGGCTCCTGCCTCTTTGTGATAGCACATTCTATCCTGTCCACGGCTGTTACAAAAATTCCACAAAACCGAAACATATCCATCTTTTTTTCTAATTTTGATACACGGAATTACCAGGGGTAGGGCATTGGGATGAGGTGACAAAATCACTAGTTATCCATTTATAATTAAAAGGAATTAAACTGCAGTTGTATTTTTTTCCATTTAATATCCAAGTGGCCGTCAGTGTAGGTTGTAGTAGCGCTGCGTAGGTAGGGTTTCTCCTACATCATCTTTTTACTGTGAGAACAAAGGATATGCACATCATAAAATCATGCAAATGAATGCAAATCGCTGTCAGCGAAGAGAGGAAAGGTGGCAGGAGGGAGGGGAGTTTGCAGAAGCCAAGATGGGTGGTAGGCAAGACTCTGCTGCCCCGAACTATTTAAGATATAGCTTTTTGAAAAAAGGTGTTGATGGCCCAATATATTGCTTAATTTAGCTCTGTCTTATTCCAAACCAGTCTTTTTAGTCTTTGTTGTTTACAGAAGTGTTTTTGAATATCCCTCCTTTGGGCCTGGATAGACTTGCCTAAGACAATGCAAAGCCCAAACAAGAGGCACCTGGCATCTTCTCCCTCCTTCCCTCCTTAATCATCTCCCTTTTTAATATTTTAAAGCAACATTTTGAATAAATGTTCTTTGAGAATTACATATTTTATTCTCAAACCATGTTTTCATCTGCTAAATGCAGTGAATAGAAAATAAAATGTGTCAGGGCAGGGTAGGTAGGGAGGGAGGGCAGGGCAGGGTAGGTAGGGAGGGAGGGCAGGGAGGGAGGGCAGGGTAGGTAGGTGGGTAGGTAGGGAGGGCAGGGAGGGAGGGAGGGAGGGAGGGAGGGCAGGGCAGGGAGGGAGGGAGGGCAGGGCGGGAGGGAGGGCAGGGCAGGGCAGGGCAGGGCAGGGCAGGGCAGGGCAGGGCAGGGCAGGGAGGGGGGGCAGGGCAGGGAGGGCAGGAGGGAGGGAGGGAGGGAGGGAGGGAGGCATGGCAGGGAGGGAGGGAGGGAGGGAGGGAGGGCAGGGCAGGGCAGGGCAGGGCAGGGCAGGGCAGGGCAGGGCAGGGCAGGGCAGGGCAGGGAGGGAGGGAGGGCTAGGCAGGGCAGGGAGGGGAGGGGAGGGCAGGGCAGGGCATAGCAGGGCAGGGAGGGAGGGAGGGAGGGAGGGAGGGAGGGAGGGCAGGGCAGGGCAGGGCAGGGCAGGGCAGGGCAGGGCAGGGCAGGGCAGGGCAGGGGAGGGAGGGAGGGAGGGAGGGAGGGAGGGAGGGAGGGAGGGAGGGAGGGAGGGAGGGAGGGAGGGAGGGAGGGAGGGAGGGAGGGCTAGGCAGGGCAGGGCAGGGCAGGGCAGGGCAGGGCAGGGCAGGGCAGGGCAGGGCAGGGCAGGGCAGGGCAGGGCTGTGTGTATAGAGCATCAGAGAAATGCAAAACAGATCCTACTAACGCCACGGCTAATGAAAGTGTCCCCTCTACCCCCATTCGCTCACTTCAACCTTATCAAAATTGTGTCATTGTCCTGAGTGTGTTCATTAAGCCTAAGGGAGGGGGATTAAGAATTGACAACCGCTCCCTCCCTTTCCTTCCCCTCAGACCCTTTCGAAAATCACATATTCACAGTGTATTCCTGGATATTCATGTCAGTGTACACCATGCACATTGGGATTTTTTACCGCATTATATATCTTTATAATGAGGAAACTGTACAGAGGGCAACATGTCCACATTGTCTGAAACCTTGCTCATGCAGGTTTTATGTGTCATTTTTTAAAAACCATTTTGTTTAAACCAACTGTTTAAAATACAATTCGTAGTGCCTTTCAACTGCTCAGGGTTTTCAAATGAGAGATAGCTTACCAGCAGGTTGAAGATCTACCATTCTGTTTAAATCTGACCAAGGATGGCACACCAACTGTCAACATTATTTCAATTTAATTCACACATTTAGGATCATTTTGATTGCTCTAATTTTGAACAGTAGATTGTTGTGTTTTAATGAAGTTAGGTATAATTTTCCAACACAGCTTTAGAGACTATCCACTTTAACATCTAGTCTGTATAACTGTGTGTAAAAGGCTATGTGTGAGTAGGTTTAAATAGTGCTCGGAGCTGCCCGTATTTCAGCTATGATCAGTGATTTGTGTGCAGGAACATATAAAAGACCACTCAAACACACACGCACGCACGCAGGCACACACACACACACACACACACACACACACACACACACACACACACACACACACACACACACACACACACACACACACACACATGTCTGGACTACCCCTCAGACACAATATGGTGAGTGAGTGAGAGAAGGGGGAGGGCACAGACAGACACTTACAATAATGCATAATGACGTTAACATTCTTGCATGTCTAATGGAGGGGGGACCGAGACAGACACTGTCTGGGTCGTCGCCTGTGTGTGTGTGTGTGTGTCTGTGTGTTTGTTTGTTGGGCACCATTCCCAAATGACTGAGTAGCTTTGGCTAAAGCATTAATCCAATTAATCATTATGCAAGATCTTGTCTGTGTGTGTGTGTGTGTTTTTGTGTGTGTGTGTGTGTGTGTGTGTGTATATGTGTGTGTGTGTGCGTGTGTGCGCGTGTGTGCGTGAGAGTGTGTTTTTTTACTAAACCAATGCACTGGAAGCTATATGACATCCACAACAGTAGAAGCTGAATGTTGCATTTCTATGAAAAACCCTGCTTTCAATCTCATTTAAATATTTGTGTGTGCCGAAAGGGTGGGGCACAATTATGCGAGCAAGCATAGACATCATCAAGTCCTCTGCTAATGTCTGTTATCTCTCTCAACCTCCCATCATACAAACATAAGGTAATGGATTGGATATGAACACTGATGAAGTGATAGAAAACAGAGATGGAGAAAGATAGAGGAGGACTGGAAACGATGGAGCTCATTTTCTGCAGACACCCCGGTGCCATCTGTAGACCGCTGAAATCCCCATGAATGTGTTGCTGGGCTTAGGGGGGGGGGGGGGGGGGGGGGTTATATCCTACTAGGCCCTATCTCTGCATGGGTACACTTTGTCCCCCCCCCTCAGAAAATGTATTTTTTTCGTCTGCATCAAATGTCAAGTTAATTTCCTGGGTGGTATGAGCAGTGTGTCCTCCCCTTGGGTGTGTGTGTGGCAGCACAGAGGATGTGAGTGGGGGAAGGAGGTAAAGCGAGGATAGGAAAAGAGGCGAGAAGAGAGGTGAGGAGGCGGGGGCGAGTACAGTACGCTAGGATCTGTAAATTGGCGCTCTCTGATGAGCTAGTGGCAGTGTGTGTGTGTGTCTGTGTTTGTGTGTGTGTACATACAAAGCATACATGGTTATATTTTTTGAGTTCAGTGAGTGTGTATGTCTGTATATCTGTCTGAATGCACCTGTTCGTTTGAACTTACAGTATATTGCTAAACATGACATATTTTGTCTCAATAATAATTTCAATTGATTATTGGAATTCTAGATCTACAGCCAATGATGTGACAACCCTCTCCTGTGCTGGTAGTATCATGTGGAGCATAGCCCATCTTCATTAAAGGGGAGCAGTCCCTTATGAAACGACCAATCAGAATCCTCTCTTTTTATAGTCCAGCTACAGGGCGCTGATCCTTATCACAAGCGCTGACCATTAAAGCTGCAATATGTAACTTCTTTTGGGAGACCCGACCAAATTCACATAGAAATGTGAGTTTTAGTCTAAGAAGTGGCAGATATGTTCTACTGTATGTGCGCTATTTTTATGCTTCCTGTTCTTCAGTTTAGTTTTTACGTCTTTTACTTTCGGTTTTGTACACCAGCTTCAAACAGCTAAAAATACAATAGTTTTGGTTATTGAAATTATATTTCGTAGCGGTTTAGATGGTACAATGATTCTCTACACTTTGACTGCTTGTTTTGTCACATAAATTGAAATTAGGCAAACTATTAGAATTTTAGCAACCAGGAAATGGTGGAGTGATTTCTGCATATTGCACCTTTAACTAATGGGAACTCACTGCTCTATCATTATAATAGCCCCTCATCTTTATACACAACCACAAAGACCTCTGTGTGTCTGTCTGTGTGCATCTCTGTATGTGTTTCATCCCCTCTTTTACGCTGCTGCTACTCTCTGTTTATTATCTATGCATATTCACCACCTACATGTACATATTATCTAAATTACCTCGACTAACCCCCCCACCCGCTCTTTAATAATTTATTATTTATAGTTTTTACTTATCTATTTTTGTACTTAACACTTATTTTTCTTAAAACTGCATTGTTAGTTAAGGGCTTGTAAGTAAGAATTTCACTGTAACCTGTTGTATTCGGTGCATGTGACAAATACAATTTGATTTGATGAGTGTGTGTCCATGAGCTGTTCTTTCTAATCACTATTGTCGCTCATGTAGGACCACTAGCTAATGTGTTGCTTGGTGATGGCAGTCTTTGTCTCTCTCTGCCACTGTGGACTCTTCTTATATTTCATTGAGGTTTTGTAGATTTTTCCCCCCAGTCCCCCTATTTGCATTGAGTAATTGGGTGCATCTGACAAGCCTCATGCCTAATGTATGCGTTTCTTACATTTACGGGGTGCATCTTTTGTGTGAAAAGAAACACATACTATTATTTTTTTGACAAACACACTGTTTGTATTTATTGGACATGATCGGTCTGCAGTGCCTTCGGAGAGTTTTCAGACCCCTTGACTGTTTTCAACATTTTGTTTATTTACAGCCTTATTCTAAAATGGATTAAATAAATACAAATCCTCAGCAGTCTATGCACAATACCCCATAATGACAAAGCGAAAACAGATTTTTAGACATTTTTGCAGAAATACCTTATTTACATAAGTATTCAGACCCTTTGCTATGAGACTGGAAATTGAGCTCAGGTTCATCCTGTTTCCATTGATCATCCTTGAGATGTTTCTACAACTTGATTGATTGGAAATGATTTGCAAAGGCACACATCTGTCTACATAAGGTCCCACAGTTGATAGTGCATGTCAGAGCAAAAACCAAGCCATGAAGTCGAAGGAATTGTCCGTAGAGCTCCGAGACAAGATTGTTTCGAGGCACAGATCTGGGGAAGGGTACCAAAAAATGTCTGCAGCATTGAAGGTCCCCAAGAACACAGTGGCCTCTATCATTCTTAAATGGAAGAAGTTTGGAACCACCAAGACTTTCTTGAGCTGGACATTTCTAAAAATCCTGTTTTTGCTTTGTCATTATGGGGTATTGTGTGTAGTTGGATGAGGAACATTTATAGGACTACAGTACATAGCAAAACTGTGCCTGCCTGTGTGTCTGTGTGAGTGTGTGTGCACATGTGTGTTGTCAGAGTGATTTCCAGTGTCTGAATGAGTGTATGAATGCGTGTATGCCTATTGCGACAGACATGTAAAACGCTGTAATGTGGAGAAAGGGATTATTCATTTGTCAGTTGTGCTTTATCTGATGTATGCTCCTTGCCTGTCACATACCATAACTCAGAGAAATTACACCAGTCCAACATAATTATGCATATTCATGATGCTGCTTTGCATGGCCCATGTGCAGTATCATGGTCTGTAGGAGTCACCGTGATCTCAAGCCATGGCAGAGCGAAAAGCTTGGAATCTACTGATTCACTGTCCCCTCACAAGCATAGGCTGGATAGCACTCCCTTCATGACAATTGTATGATGTATGGAAAGCTCTTTTGCATTTGGTGGCATAGCCTCTGTTTGCCCACAATGTAACATACAATCTTAAATAAATTAGCTTTGTCCCGGATTATCAAGGTCATTCTGAAATAGATTTTTTGTATAGCTCTCATTTAGCCATATGTTTGTCATATTTTCTCATAGTTGTGTTTCTAAAATGTATTTCTATTGTCCTCGCTGTTACTCTCTCTCTCTCTCTCTCTCTCTCTCTCTCTCTCTCTCTCTCTCTCTCTCTCTCTCTCTCTCCCTCCCTCTCTCTCTCTCTCTCCCTCCCTCTCTATCTCTCTATCTCTCTCCCTCTCTATCTCTCCCTCTCCCCCTTCCTTCCTTCCTTCCTTCCTTCCTTCCTTCCTTCCTTCCTTCCTTCCTTCCTTCCTTCCTTCCTTCCTTCCTTCCTTCCTTCCTTCCTTCCTTCCTTCCTTCCTACCTTCCTTCCTTCTTTCTTTCTTTCCTTCCTTCCTCTCTCTCTCTCTCTCTCTCTCTCTCTCTCTCCCTCTCCTCTCACTCCCTCTCCTTTCTCTTCCTCTATCTCTCTATCTATTGCCTTCTTCCTCTATAATCTTGACAGTGTGGTTACATGTGGACCTTTGTGTCTCTGTTAATGAAAGGTGCAAATCAGAGAGGGAATGCTGTTGACATAGGGACAAGGATGAGAACTAGTGAATGAGAAACAAACCGAGATGGATGACAGAGTGACGATAGCAGGAGAGAGGCGGGAATGAGGGAATGGAGAGGACAGGAGGTGGTGGAGGAGGAGAGGAGAGGAGGCAGAGTAGGATCCTAGTGACTGGCTCAACGGCCCATTGAAGCGGCTTGAGGAGGGAGCAGACTTAATCAGTTCACCAGCGGTAATGAAGGAAAGGGTTTGGGCTGTGCCACTGCTTGGGTAAAAAACGATTGTTCTCAGCACAGGCTTCCCAAACACTGCCAACAATGGCACTATTGTCCCGCCAGCTCTCATTAGGGAGAGAACTAGGGACGGCACGAGAGGGGCGAAGAGGGTAGCGCGAGTGGGAACCTGACAGGAATGGGGGACGGGGGGAGGAGGGAGGAGGGAGGGGGAGAGGGCACTCCCCCTGATTCCATTGAACTCCACCCTGGCATCATCCTCTCCCTTCCTGTCTCTCGCTTTATCTTTCTCTCTCTTTCATCATATCTTCCTCTCGTTCTCTTATCCCTCCATCCTCTCATCCCTTCACCTGGTTGTCCTCTGACCTATTTCTCCTTCTTTCTTCTCATCTGCTTACCTTACTTCCTTGATATATTTATCTGTTTTCTCTCACTCATCTTCCCATCCTCATTTTCTTCTTTCTTCCTCTCATTCTCCCATTCTTATCCTGGCTTTAGGATGCCTTGCCTGTCATACCACCTCCACATCTACATCCCCCATCCACTGAGGGAGAGAGAGAGAGCGAGAGAGAGAGAGAGAGGGAGAGAGAGAGAGAGAGAGAGGGGGAGAGGGAGAGGGAGAGGAAGAGGGAGAGGGAGAGGGAGAGGGAGAGAGGCAGGGAGATGGGAGGGAACAAGAAATATCATGCTTGTTCCTGCCTTAATGAACATGGACGAATGATGAACACAATAGAATACATTATGCTCTTGTTAGCAGAGGCAATCAACATCTCTTTCACAGCCTAACCCAATGCTCCCGCTTCGCCACTTTCCCACCCTCAATGCCCAATGGCCACAAAAGATTAGATTTGATTCTTCAATGTGAAGAAGAACATAGTGTTGCATATGAATTTTTCCCCATTCAGTCTGCATTCTCTGAAATATATGTCATCTTCCTCTACAAACCAATGGTTTTGGTGTGTGTGTGTGTGTGTGTGTGTGTGTGTGTGTGTGTGTGTGTGTGTGTGTGTGTGTGTGTGTGTGTGTGTGTGTGTGTGTGTGTGTATGCCTGTGTGCATGTGAGCATGCGTGACTGTATGTGCATGACAATCACATTTTGTCAAATATACTGTAAATAAAAGATGTGGCAGATTAAACAGATTAAATGTTTATTTTTATTTCAAGTAATTAGGACTTTTATACTAATTATTTACACATCTATGACACAACCATACAAACTAAATCCTAATAGATAGCCCAACCATAATCTCTTTACTAAAGCCCCACTTGCTCTTTAGAACTATGCAGAGGAAAAGGGAAACAGCGAGACAACCATTCTGCCTGAATTCCAACTGTATTCTGACACTTCTGAAAAAAGGATGTGCCTTTAGGAGATGAGAAACAGGCCTGACAATGTTGGTATTTATTGGGATGAATCATGTACTGGAGGCAGCTCTGCAGGGTAGTCACTGGCTAGCACAGCCACAAAGTAAAAAATCTGATTTTAAACCTCAACCTAACCTTAATATTAACCGGAACCCTTAAACACATCTTATGCCCAGGCCTCTAAAGTGCGACCAATTTGGTTGCATATGCAACAGAATATTGTTCTGTGCGACCAGGATTTTGTTTTGGGAGCACTGTGTGACTAAGGGAAAATCTACCAGATAATAATTGTTGTAATGATAAGGCTTTGCTGTACCGTTATTTCCTAGTGCACTAGAGAAAAACAGCAACGAAGCCAAAAGATCTGACCCATAGTACTGGCACAGCATTTTTACTTTCCTACAGCAGACCACCAGGACAGCATATTATTCATAAACCATGTCGTGGGCCTAAAACTACTCGCGCATTGTTAACCCTTTGTTTACACTTTGTTTAGTCATGTTATCTCATTCTCTAGCTAGCTTACAACCTGGTAGCTGCCAGTATACTTGGAGATAGCTTCTTTAGGAGATCAATGATCATAGCAATGAATGAATAACAGATCTTTTGAATGTTGTCACAAACCTGACGTTTTTAAAGCGTACAATTATCTATGTAATGTATCTCAATAGGAAAATAGTGCTTTTACACAGTGTAGAAACCAAATATTCCACAAATGACTTGTAATTGAAAATACAGGTATTTCCATCAACATTTTAGATTTTATAATAAACTAATGTCGTAACAGTGTTAGTTCATTTCTTTCAGGGGTTGGAACCGGTTCAGGGTGCAGAACTGAAAACAGGAAAATAACAAAACAATTTGAGGAACAGAACCAGAACCGAGAACAAAAGTGATCTATACTGTTCCGGAATATAACCATTATGTTTAAAAGCATGGGTACTAGTTAATAATGTTAATTTATGTTAACTTGTTTTTATCTTTATTCTGGTGCCACTCTGCACACTCAAGATTTTTAGCTAGCTAGCTCGTTAGCTAGCTCTGGTCTAGCTCTAAAAACAATAGGCAGCATTATGTGTAATGTAATAGAACTGACTGTCATGGGCTAGCTCTAGTCCAAAGTTAGTTTAGCCAACTCTCTGAAATTCAACGACATTCAAAGTTCCTTCATAGAAGCCACTCCTCTCTATGTATAATTCTGTGGGATTAACTCAGATAATGCTTGTCATAACCACAAGATTTCCATGCTTCATGCCCTGCGCTCTCCTCACCCACAAAATTTCAGTTGCATGTCGCACCCTACACTACAATTGT
This sequence comes from Oncorhynchus kisutch, assembly GCF_002021735.2. Lineage (NCBI taxonomy): Eukaryota > Metazoa > Chordata > Actinopteri > Salmoniformes > Salmonidae > Oncorhynchus > Oncorhynchus kisutch. Next base: position 16,182,718 of record NC_034176.2, on the reverse strand, counting down.
CTTTCCAAAGCATGTGCACAGCTTTCCTGCTCCATAGCAAACTGCTCTATCCATTAGTGGAGTAATTTAATGTTGAGCTAAATAAAAATAAAAACATATATTTCAGAGGTTTAAAAAGGAAAGGAAACAGAAAGGAACGATATAAACTGTAACTTTTCTTCATTCGAACCGGGTTCAGAACTTTATAACAGTGGAACAGAATGAAAGAAAATTATGGTTTCTAGGGCACAATATGTGCTTCATCGTTCAAGATGAAGGGAGGTCGTTAAAGATGCTACAATCATTTTGCTACACCTGCAATAACATCTGCTAAACACGTGTATGTGACCATTAAAATTTGATTTTGATTTGAGATTGACGTCAAAATTGTAAGTCTATTCATGTCCTGAGGAAAATGGCTTCCAAGACCGGCCACTAGGGGCAACAGTGAGCATTGTGGACGGATTTGGTGAATAGACGTAATCCCATGACTCTGGATCAGAAGGTTGCGTGCTTGATCATCACAGTCATGGACACTGTTTTTTATTTAATTGTTTATTTTTAACCATATCCCAAAACCTAACCCTTACCTTAACCATTCGGAATGAGTGCCTAAACATAATGTTTCAACCCTATCCCAAATGTGGTGCTCCTAAGCTTTTTAAGTTGAGAGACAATTGCTACTAATGAACAATGTTAATTTAGAGCCCTGCTTTATGCCTAACGCTAACCTTAAATTAAGACCAAAAAGCACATTTTGGTTTTCATAAATGTTTACGATATGTAGACAATTATGTAGACAATTTTGATTTTGCAGCTGGCCCATCTTGTGGAAATCACTCAGCTCTACCTCCACGACAAGATTCATCCCAATACATTTCAATATGTGAAGTCTCTGAGTGACAATGACAATTGCATACCAAATTGTCACTCAAGTCCCATCAGCGAGTTTGGAGAAAATCCTCTGTCCTCTTTCATGTTTTTCTTTTTTTTGTCTCCCATGCAGAGAAATGGTCCCGGTAATGGTAGCAATCTGTACCCAGAAAGGCAAGGGGCATTTAAGCTCCAACACAGGTACATATCAGGTCTGTCTGGATGATCTGAGATGCTGTTGACAATCAGTATAACTTCCCTAGACTTCCCCAGAAGAAGCTATGTGATCTAGGTGTTTATTTCAATGAGTGCCATGAGACAAAAGAAAGGAAGAAAGAAATTCATAGTCTGAATTCTAGCTGAAGGGGTGTGGATGCGCACACAGTGAAAGAGATGGCCTCCGGTTCAGGGGCAGGAGGCTGGGTTGCTATGGCTGCAGGTCTCTGATATGCCCATCTGCAACACAGAGAGGGCCTACTTTAACTGTGTGTCCGTCTGTGTGTGTGTGTGCGCGCCCGTGCATGCGTGTCTGTGTATGTGAGTTTGCATGTGTTTGCGTGTGATCCACCTTAGAACATACAGAAAAATACTGCAAAACATATTTTTGTACGGTACACATCAAATTAAATCAAATTGAATTTGTCACATGCACCGAATATAACAGGTATAGACTGTACAGTGAAATGCCTACTTACAAGCCTTTAACCAACTGTGCAGTTTTAAGAAAATACCTACAAAAAAAGTCAGCGATAAGAATAACAAATCATTAAAGAGCAGCAGTAGTATTAGTACAAAGTAGTACAAAGTATTGAGATAAACTTTTATTATTGACCAATTACTTATTTTCCACCATAATTTGCAAATAAATCATAAAAAATCCTACAATGTGATTTTCTGGATTTTTTTTCTCATTTTGTCTGTCATAGTTGAAGTGTACCTATGATGAAAATTACAGGCCTCTCTCATATTTTTAAGTGGGAGAACTTGCACAATTGGTGGCTGACTAAATACTTTTTTGCCCCACTGTATGTTAGTATCCAGATGGCTGAAGAGTAAAATGCACAGTAGTTAGGAATAGGGGCTACCTCCCCCATTAATATACACACCATACATTGTTTGGGTGAACAGCTGTTCTGCACCTGTACATCTGTGTTGTTTGCATTGGCATTGTTTACTTTCCTCACATTATCTCCACCGTCACTCAGCATTTCGCAATCTTTTTATACTACTTCATCACTGCTTTAACCATCTTGTGTGTGTTTGTGTGTGCATGTTTGTGTTTGTTTGTGTGTGTGTGTGTGCGTGCGTGCATGCATGCTCACACGCGCGTGTATGTGTGTTTCTGTTTGAAGGGGGCAGAATGCTTTCTCAGTCTCTGCACTTGAAAGTTTGAATGTTTAATATTTCATAGATTGCCAGCAGGTGTGGGGGTTGTGTGTCATAATGATTATGGCAGACTGGAGACTCCCTGTATGGGGTCAGGGCAGAGACAGACACCCCTTTAGATGGCCTTTCGAATGGACTTCAGCTGTCCTGGGCTTGAGGACAAGCCATACTCCATGCTACCATCATGTGTTCACTCATGCTGTTTCTAAGTGGTGTCTTACTGTATCTACATAATATGCTGTCTGCTGCTCTGTTATTGTGCCCATGGGCTTCTTTTAGAGTCTGAACATGAATTTTGGTCATATGTACAGTTGAAGTCGGAAGTTTACATACACTTAGGTTGGAGTCATTAAAATGTGTTTTTCAACCACTCCACAAATTTCTTGTTTACAAACTATAGTTTTGGCAAGTCGATTAGGACACATACTTTGTGCATGACACAATTAATTTTTTCAACAATTGTTTACAGACAGATTATTTCCCTTATAATTCACTGTATCACAATTCTAGTGGGTCAGAAGTTTACATACACTAAGTTGACTGTGCCTTTAAACAGCGTAGAAAATTCCAAAAAATTATGTCATGGCTTTAGAAGCTTCTGATAGCCTAATTGACATAATTTGAGTCAATTGGAGGTGTACCTGTGGATGTATTTGAAGGCCTACCTTCAAACTCAGTGCCTATTTGCTTGACATCATGGGAAAATCATGGGAAAAAGCCGTCATACTGCTGAGGAAGGAGTTGCGTTCTGTCTCCTAGAGAAGAATGTACTTTGGTGCGAAAAGTGCAAATCAATTCCAGAACAACAGCAAAGGACCTTGCGAAGATGTTGGAGGAAACAGGCACAAAAGTATCATTATTCACAGTAAAATGAGTCCTATATCGACATAACCTGAAAGGCTGCTCAGCAAGGAACAAGCCACTGCTACAAAACCGCCATAAAAAAGCCAGACTACGGTTTGCAACTGCACATGGGGACAAAGATCGTACTTTTTGGACAAATGTCCTCTGGTCTGATGAAACAAAAATAGAACTGTTTGGCCATAATGACCATCGTTATGTTTGGAGGAAAAAGGGGGAGGCTTGCAAGCCGAAGAACACCATCCCAACCGTGAAACATGGGGGTGGCAGCATCATGTTGTGAGGGTGCTATACTGCAGGAGGGAGTGGTGCACTTCACAAAATAGATGACATCATGAGTCAGAAAAATGATATGGATGGAAGTTAAAGCTTGGTCGCAAATGGGTCTTCCAAATGGGCAATGACCCCAAGTATACTTCCAAAGTTGTGGCTAAATGGCTTAAGGTTTAAGGACAACAAAGTCAAGGTATTGGAGTGGCCATCACAAAACCCTGACCTCAATCCTATAGACACATACTTTGTGCATGACACAATTAATTTTTTCAACAATTGTTTACAGACAGATTATTTCCCTTATAATTCACTGTATCACAATTCTAGTGGGTCAGAAGTTTACATACACTAAGTTGACTGTGCCTTTAAACAGCGTAGAAAATTCCAAAAAATTATGTCATGGCTTTAGAAGCTTCTGATAGCCTAATTGACATAATTTGAGTCAATTGGAGGTGTACCTGTGGATGTATTTGAAGGCCTACCTTCAAACTCAGTGCCTATTTGCTTGACATCATGGGAAAATCATGGGAAAAAGCCGTCATACTGCTGAGGAAGGAGTTGCGTTCTGTCTCCTAGAGAAGAATGTACTTTGGTGCGAAAAGTGCAAATCAATTCCAGAACAACAGCAAAGGACCTTGCGAAGATGTTGGAGGAAACAGGCACAAAAGTATCATTATTCACAGTAAAATGAGTCCTATATCGACATAACCTGAAAGGCTGCTCAGCAAGGAACAAGCCACTGCTACAAAACCGCCATAAAAAAGCCAGACTACGGTTTGCAACTGCACATGGGGACAAAGATCGTACTTTTTGGACAAATGTCCTCTGGTCTGATGAAACAAAAATAGAACTGTTTGGCCATAATGACCATCGTTATGTTTGGAGGAAAAAGGGGGAGGCTTGCAAGCCGAAGAACACCATCCCAACCGTGAAACATGGGGGTGGCAGCATCATGTTGTGAGGGTGCTATACTGCAGGAGGGAGTGGTGCACTTCACAAAATAGATGACATCATGAGTCAGAAAAATGATATGGATGGAAGTTAAAGCTTGGTCGCAAATGGGTCTTCCAAATGGGCAATGACCCCAAGTATACTTCCAAAGTTGTGGCTAAATGGCTTAAGGTTTAAGGACAACAAAGTCAAGGTATTGGAGTGGCCATCACAAAACCCTGACCTCAATCCTATAGAAAATTTGTGTACAGAACTGAAAACGCGTGTGCGAGCAAGGAGGCCTACAAACCTGACTCAGTTACACCAGCTCTGTCAGGAGGAATGGGCCAAAATTCACCCAAATTATTGTGGGAAGCTTGTGGAAGGCGAAACGTTTTGCCCAAGTTATACAATTGAAAGGAAATGCTACCAAATACTAATTGAGTGTATGTAAACTTCTGACCCACTGGGAATGTGATGAAAGAAATAAAAGCTGAAATAAATCCTTCTCTCTACAATTTTTTCTGACAGTTCACATTCGTAAAATAAAGTGAGATTCCTAACTGACCTAAGACAGGGAATTTTTACTAGGATTAAATGTCAGGAATTGTGAAAAACTCAGTTTAAATGTATTTGGCTAAGGTGTACTGTATGTCAACTTCTGACTTCAACTGTAACTAACACTGCGTCTGTGCGACGACTACGTCTGTTCTGATTGGCTCATTACATCCCTGATTGTCCCGGGGCCTCACACTGATAGGTCCACATGTACGTGGCCATGCTGGTAATATTTGTGACTATGGCTGTGCAGGGCCCTGTGACATGGCCTTTACCACCTCCTGCTGGTCCTGGAGGTCTCCCCTGTCTCGCCTATGGGATCCTCCTCAAGCCCCCTCAGCTCCAGCCCCTTTATCCAGGCCGTGTGTTAGCTGTGTCCACATCAGCCATGTTCAGCTCTTATCTAGCCTGTAACCAAGCAGGAGACTTGCTTGTGCAAAACTGGGAAAACCTCTCGCTCCAGTCAATCGCTGGTGAACAAATAGTCCCAGTCGCCAATCAGCAGTCTCCTGATGTGGTGTCGTGTAGATTGTCTGAACAGAAAGCTAGCGATGAGAAGGCAGTGTAGCTCTGTCCTTAGACATTCTGTACTGGTCTGTGATAAACCCACTGAATCTCCCCGTCGTGTTTATACTGAGATCATGTCATGCAGAGATACATTATAAAGGCTCAATCTTTCTCTTGAACACAGTTTATCCCTCTACTTCTCTTTTTCCTCTCTCTATCCATCTCTCTCTCTCACACACAAACACACACATGCACACACACACACACACACACACACACACACACACACACACACACACACACACACACACACACACACACACACACACACACACACACACACACACACACACACACACACACACACACGCACACACACACCATGAGAATGGAGTATACTAAGGTTCAAGTTCAATGCTAGTATTTAACCCTCTCCTCCTGTACGGCACTCTCACTCTCTCACTCTCTAGAGAGACGAAACAGAAACAGCACAGGTCAGGTGATAACACAGGTGATAACACAACACCTCAAACACACACACACAAAGGTGTTAACACCCTCTACATCCACCCTCATGTATACACACATAGAGTATAGGCCTACACACATCATCATCATGGTTAGACTGTAAACTCTCCTTCCAGACCCATATCAAACATCTCCAATCCAAAGTTAAATCTAGAATTGGCTTCCTATTTCGCAACAAAGTATCCTTCACTCATGCTGCCAAACATACCCTTGTAAAACTGACCATCCTACCAATCCTCGACTTTGGCGATGTCATTTACAAAATAGCCTCCAATACCCTACTCAACAAATTGGATGCAGTCTATCACAGTGCAATCCGTTTTATCACCAAAGCCCCATATACTACCCACCATTGCGACCTGTAAGCTCTCGTTGGCTGGCCCTCGCTTCATACTCGTCGCCAAACCCACTGGCTCCATGTCATCTACAAGACCCTGCTAGGTAAAGTCCCCCCTTATCTCAGCTCGCTGGTCACCATAGCATCTCCCACCTGTAGCACACGCTCCAGCAGGTATATCTCTCTAGTCACCCCCAAAACCAATTCTTTCTTTGGCCGCCTCTCCTTCCAGTTCTCTGCTGCCAATGACTGGAACGAACTACAAAAATCTCTGAAACTGGAAACACTTATCTCCCTCACTAGCTTTAAGCACCAACTGTCAGAGCAGCTCACAGATTACTGCACCTGTACATAGCCCACCTATAATTTAGCCCAAACAACTACCTCTTTCCCAACTGTATTTAATTTTTATTTATTTATTTATTTTGCTCCTTTGCACCCCATTATTTTTATTTCTACTTTGCACATTCTTCCATTGCAAAACTACCATTCCAGTATTTTACTTGCTATATTGTATTTACTTTGCCATCATGGCCTTTTTTGCCTTTACCTCCCTTCTCACCTCATTTGCTCACATTGTATATAGACTTGTTTATACTGCATTATTGACTGTATGTTTGTTTTTACTCCATGTGTAACTCTGTGTCGTTTTATCTGTCGAACTGCTTTGCTTTATCTTGGCCAGGTCGCAATTGTAAATGAGAACTTGTTCTCAACTTGTCTACCTGGTTAAATAAAGGTGTTCTCAACTTGCCTACCTGGTTAAATAAAGGTGTTCTCAACTTGCCTACCTGGTTAAATAAAGGTGTTCTCAACTTGCCTACCTGGTTAAATAAAGGTGTTCTCAACTTGCCTACCTGGTTAAATAAAGGTGTTCTCAACTTGCCTACCTGGTTAAATAAAGGTGTTCTCAACTTGCCTACCTGGTTAAATAAAGAAATAAAAAATAAAATAAAATAAAAAATATGGTATATCATACAACAATAGAATAATGATGGATTGTAATACTTAATTATCAATATTAGTTTCCTGTTTATAAATGTTTGATTATAAGGCATTGGCATATGGATATTGTATTGTACATTTGTGTCCCAAACTTTTTTTGATATTCTGCATATACCTGCATACAAGTGTGTCCATATCTATGTATCCATGTCCAATTTAGAACCAGGAACAGATATAGCCTGTGGTTCACTCCAGACCTGACTGCGCTTGACCAGCAAAAAAACAGCCTCTGGCGTACGGCATTAGCATCAAATAGCCCCCGCGATATGCAGATTTTCAGGGAAGTTAGGAACCAATATACAGGCAGTTTGGAAAGCAAAGGCTAGCTTTTTCAAACAGAAATTTGCATCCTGCAGCACAAACTCCAAATAGTTCTGGGACACTGTAAAGTCCATGGAGAATAAGAGCAGCTCCTCTCAGCTGCCCTCTGCACTAAGGCTAGAAACACTGTCAATTTCAATAAGCATTTTTCACCAGCTGGCCATGCTTTCCACCTGGCCACCCCTACCCTGGTCAACAGCCCTGCACCCACCACAGCAACTTGCCCAAGCCTCCACAATTTCTCCTACACCCAAATCCAGATAGCTGATATTCTGAAAGAGCTGCAAAATCTGGACCCCTACAAATCAGCAGGCATAGACAATCTGGACCCTCTCTTTCTAAAATCATCAGCCGAAATTGTTGCAACCCATATTACTAGCCTGTTCAAACTCTCTTTCGTATCGTCTGAGATCCCCAAAGATTGGATAGCTGCCACGGTCATCCCCCTCTTCAAAGGAGGAGACAATCTAGACCCAAACTGCTACAGACCTATATCTATCCTACCCTACCCTTTCTTTGAAAGCCAAGTTAATAAATAGATCACCGACCACCGTACCTTCTCCGCTATGCAATCTGGTTTCCGAGCTGGTCATGGGTGCACCTCAGCCACGCTCAAGGTCCTAAACGATATCATATCCGCCATCGCTAAGAGACAGTACTGTGCAGCTGTATTCATTGACCTGGCCAAGGCTTTTCGACTCTGTCAATCACCGCATTCTTATCGGCAGACTCAACAGCCTTGGTTTCTCAAATGACTGCCTCACCTGGTTCACCAAATACTTCTCAGACAGAGTTCATTGTGTCAAATCGGAGGGCCTGTTGTCCGGACCTCTGGCAGTCTCTATGGGGGTGCCATAGGGTTCAATTCTCAGACCAACTCTTTTCTCTGTAAACATCAATGATGTTGGTGATTCTCTGATCCATCTCTACGCAGACGACACCATTCTGTATACTTCTGGCACATCTTTGGAAGCTGTGTTACTAACCTCTAGACGAGCTTCAATGCCATACAACTCTCCTTCCGTGGCCTCCAACTGCTCTTAAATGCAAGCAAAACTAAATGCATGCTCTTCAACCGATCGCTGCCCGCACCTGCCCGCCCGTCCAGCATCATTACTCTGGACGGTTCTGACTTAGAATATGTGGACAACTACAATTACCTAGGTGTCTGGTTAGACTGTAAACTCTCCTTCCAAACCCACATTAAGCATTCCCAATCCAAAATTAAATCTAGAATCGGCTTCCTATTTCGCAACAAAGCATCCTTCACTAATGCTGTCAAACATACCCTCGAAAAATGCACTATCCTGATCCTTGACTTTGGCGATGTAATTTACAAAATAGCCTCCAACTCTCTACTCAGCAAATTAGATGCCGTCTAATAAGCCCCATATACTACCCACCACTGCGACCTGTATGCTCTCGTTTGCTGGCCCTCGCTTTATATTCGTCACCAAACCCACTGGTTCCAGGTCATCTATAAGTCTTTGCTAGGTAAAGCCCGGCCTTATCTCAGCTCACTGGTCACCAAATCAAATCGAATCCAATTTTATTTGTCACATACACATGGTTAGCAGATGTTAATGCGAGTGTAACGAAATGCTTGTGCTTCTAGTTCCGACAATGCAGTAATAACCAACGAGTAATCTAACCTAACAATTTCACAACAACTACCTTATACACACAAGTGTAAAGGGATGAAAAATATGTACATAAAGATATATGAATGAGTGATGGTACAGAACGACATAGGCAAGATGCAGTAGATGGTATCGAGTACAGTATATACATATGAGATGAGTAATGTAGGGTATGTAAACATATAAAAGGGGCATGGTTTAAAGTGGCTAGTGATACATGTATTACATAAAGATGGCAAGATGCAGTAGATGGTATAGAGTACAGTATATACATATGAGATGAGTAATGTAGGGTATGTAAACATTATATTAAGTGGCATTGTTTAAAGTGGCTAGTGATATGTTTTTTTACATCAATTGTTCCAATATTAAAGTATAGCACCATAGCAGCACCCACCCGTAGCACACACTCCAGCAGGTATATTTCACTGGTCACCCCAAAAGCCAATTCCTCCTTTGGCCGTCTTTCCTTCCAGTTCTCTGCTGTCAATGACTGGAACTAATTGCAAAAATTACTGAAGCTGGAGACTCATATCACCCTCAATAACTTTAAGCACCAGCTGTCTGAGCAGCTCACAGATCACTGCACCTGTACATAGCCCATCTGTAAATAGCCCATCCAACTACCTTATCCCCATACTGTTATTTATTTATTTTTGCTACTTTGCACCCCAGTATCTCTACTTGCACATTCATCTTCTGCACATCACTCCAGTATTTAAGTTGCTAAATTGTTATTATTTTGCCACTATGGCCTATTTATTGCCTTACTTCCCTTATCTTACCTAATTTGCACACACTGTACATAGACTTTTTTTTCTATTGTATTATTGACTGTATGTTTGTTTATTCCATGTGTAACTATGTTGTTGTTTGTCTCGCACTGCTTTGCTTTAGCTTGGCCAGGTTGCAGTTGTAAATGAGAACTGGTTTTCAACTAGTCTACCTGGTTAAATAAAGGTGAAATAAAAATTAAATAAATCAAATCTACTGCATGCCTTTGTCTAAACACACATATAACCATTTTAACTTTGTTTTACAATACATAAACTGAGTGTACAAAACATTAGGAACAGCTTCATTTTGAGTTGCACCCCCATTTGCCCTCAGAACAGCTTCATTTTGAGTTGCACCCCCATTTGCCCTCAGAACAGCTTCATTTTGAGTTGCACCCCCATTTGCCCTCAGAACAGCCTCAGTTTGTTGGGGAAAGGACTTTAGAAGGTGTTGAAAGCGTTCCACAGGGATGCTGGCCCGTGTCCACTCTAATGCCTCCCACAGTAATATCAAGTTGGCTGAATGTCCTTTGGGTAGTGGACCATTCTTGATACACACGGGAAACTGTTAAGTAAAAAAAAAACAGCGTTGCAGTTCTTGACAAACTCACACCGGTGCTTCTGGCACCTACTACCTTACCTTGTTGAAACGTACTTAAATATTTTTCTTAACCATTAAACCCTCTAAATGGCACACATACACAATCCATGTCTCAATTATCAAGGCTTTAAAGTCCTTTAACCTGTCTCCTCCCCTCTTTGAGTTAGCCTCTCTGAGCTAGCCTCTCTAAACTAGCCTCTCTGAGCTATCCTCTCTGAGCTTGCCTCTGTGAGTTAGCCTCCCTGAGCTAGCCTCTTTGACCTATGCTCGTTTAACAAGCCTCTTTGAGCTAGCCTCTTGGAGCTAGCGTCTTTGAGTTAGCCTCTCTGAGCTAGCCTTTCTAAGCTAGCCTCTCCGCTTGCCGCACTGAGGCTTGGCCCAGGCTGAGGGTAGAGAGAGAGGGGGGAGGGGTTGCGGTTGCTGTGATTAGCTCCATTGTTGGAGGTCTGTTGTTGGAGGTCTGTCAAGCTTCATTGGCCCCAGAGAAAGGCCTCCCAATGAGCCCAGCCAAGCTTGGCACAAACTTTGTGTGGAAGACAAACTAAGTTATGGTGGTCTGGTGGAGTGCTGGGGGGCTGGAAGGGTGATATACAAGGCTTGGACATATGGAGCCCTCATCAGGACCTCTCCCAGAGGTGTGTGTATGGTGTGTGTGTGTGTGTGTGTGTGTGTGTGTGTGTGTGTGTGTGTGTGTGTGTGTGTGTGTGTGTGTGTGTGTGTGTGTGTGTGTGTGAGTGAGTGAGTGAGTGACAGAGAGAGAGAGAGAGACACACACACAGAGAGACACAGAGAGACACAGAGAGAGACACAGAGAGACACACAGAGAGAGAGAGAGATTATTTCACTTTATATATTATCTATTATCTATATATTATCTACCTCACTTGCTTTGGAAATGTTAACGCATGTTTCCCATGCCAATAAAGCCCTTGAATTGAATTGAATTGAGAGAGAGAGAATATGTGAGTGAATGTGTGAGTGTGTAAGGGATTGGGGGGGGGGGGGGTGTATGTGTGCATCCAGATGTATTGGTGTATCTTGCTGCTCAGTAAAAGTGACCGAAGCCTTCTCACAGGGCTGAGAAGAGAGAGCTGAATGCTTTGTCTCTATACCATTCTCCTGAGACAGAATCATATCTGACACATGCGTTCACAAAGATAAAAGTTACTGAAATAACTCTTACACAATGAAATGTTACAGATTCCTTCTATACCTTAGGACTGGATGAGTGAAGAAAAAAAAGGTGTCCAGTGACTGTCAGCTTACCCCATACACACATGCACTGTGTCTGTGTCTATATCCCTCCACATCTCTATCCCCCCACTGAGTGACTGGGCGTTGTTGTTATCTATCTCAGAGTTCTCAGTTAACTTGGATGAGCGCTGTGGCTTTCTATGGTGGTACAGGTGAACTAAGTGACACAGCCAGATGGAGGGAGCTAATGCTAGACTACACACACACACACACACACACACACACTTGTGGATTCTGGGTGATGTGTGCAACTAGCTCTTACAGTCTCATGTCAGAATTAGACGTTCATCCATGTTTCTCAAATGTACAATTTAGAAGTGGTTGGAAATGTCAAAATTGGAAGTGTGTAAGGTTAAGTTTAGGCATTAACTCTGACGTTTGAAGGTTAGGCATTAACTCTGAGTGGTTAAGGTAAGGGTTAAGGTTTGGGATATGCATTAAGTTTTTTTTCTCAAAAACAACGTTCTATCACTGGATTCGAACTTGCAACCTTTGGAAACAGAGGATGCAAGTTCGAAATTTGACGTTTGAGAATCTCCCAATGGTTAAGGTAAGGGTTTGGGATAGGCTTAAAACAAAAATGTCAAAACACCTTTCTATCTCTGGATTTGAACTGAATCAGGCAGATGCTTGCGCCCATCTGACATCCCCATCCCTAACACCCAAGCAAAATCGAAACTTACTTGGAGGTAACAGCGCTCACTGTTTCCCCTAGGGGCCGGTTTCCACGACATCTCCCAACATCCTCAGACATGGATGGATATCTAAAACTGACTTGTATCACTGGTGACCTGGCTGGATGTGAGGTGGACTATATGGTGTGTTTGTGGGAAGATCTGGTTGATTGGTAGGAATAGGAAGGGAGACTCTCTCTTTGCCTCCTTGTAGTTTGAGGCTAATTGTTTGAGTCAGGGTGGGAGTGTGGGGACGGGGGGCATCTGTGTCCCGGCAGCCAGGCCTTCGGTAACTGAGCTGGCGAGGGGGGAGAATGGACCCACTTCAGGGCCACACAGCCGGCCCAAACAGCACCTATTTTCTTGGCCAAACTGCCAGCCAGAACAACTTCATTGTGCCCAAATTGGAGTTGAAGCGAGGGGGTAGAGAGGGTGGAGAGCTGGGGGAGGGAGTGGGGGAAGAAAGGGGTCTGTGGGAACTTGGGGGACTGGAAAAGGGGGTGTCTCGGAGAAAGCGGAGTTTCTGAGTGGGGAAGAATAGGCTGAGTAGTGTGAGCTCATTTAGGAGGAGGATTCCCATAGAGTCTACATGAGCGGCGGCTGGCCTGGAGTGAGGCAGCCGATGGGATGTAAATTTATTCTAATAGATTCTTGGGAGGGAAAAAGGGTTGCAGTTTTTTTCTTGTTCCTGTATTGTCAGTATATCCCCGATATTGTGCCATGTTGTAGCCAACGTTAGTAGGACTTTCAAGCGTGTTAACCCTTTCAAGGCTGCTGGCCTGGACGGCATACCAAGCCACATCCTCAGTGAGTGTTCAGACCAGCTGGCTTGAGTGTTTTACGGACATATTCAACCTCTCTCTGTATTACAGTCTGTTGGTCCCACCTGCTTCAAGATGTCCAACATTGTCCCTATATCCAAGCAAGCTAAGGTAACTGAACTAAATGACTGTCGCCCCATAGCACTCACCTCTGTCACTGTGAAGTGCTTTGAGAGGCTAGTCAAGGACCATATCACCTCCACCTTGCCGATACCCTAGACCCACTAGAATTTGCATACTGCCCCAAAAGATCCATGGATGACGCAATCGCCGTTGCACTGTACACCGCCCTATCCCAACTGGACAAGAGGAATGTGAGAATGATATTAATCGACTACAGCTATGCTTTCAACACCATAGTGCCCTCCAAGCTTGTCACTAAGCTCAGGGCCCTGGGTCTGAACTTCTCCATGTGTAATCCTTGACTTCCTGACGGCCCGACTCCAGCTGGTGATTGTAGGCAACAACACCTCCGCCACGCTGATCCCGAACAGGGGCCCCCCAGAGGTGTGTGCTCAGCCCCCCCTGTACTCCGTGTTCATCCACGACTGTGTGGCTAGGCATGACTACAACTCAATCATCAAGTTAGCTGATGACACGACAGTGGTAAGCCCGATGAACAACAACAACGAGCCTACAGGGAGGAGGTTAAAGCCCTGGAGGAGTAAAGTCAAATAAAAACTAGCAGCTGATCGTGGACTACAGGAGACAGCAGAGAGAGCACTCCCCTGTCCACATCGACAGGGCCGCTGGATGAGGTCAAAACCTTAAAGTTCCTTGGCATGCACATTACTGAGGACCTGAAATGGTCTCACTACACTGGCACATCAGGCGGCTAAAGAAATTCAGCATGGCCCCTATAAGACCCTACATATACACCCATTGACCTTTTTCCACATTTGTTACGTTACACCCTTATTCTAAAATTGATTGAATTACATATATTTTTTAATACCTTCTTTACATAACTATTCAGACCCTTTGCTATGAGACTTGAAATTGAGCTCAGGTACATCCTGTTTCCATTGATCATCCTTGAGATGTTTCTACAACTTGATTGGAGTCTACCTGTGGTATATTAAATTAATTGGAAATTATTTGGAAAGGCATTTACCTGTCTATGAAAGGTCCCACAGTTGTCAGAGCAAAAACCAAGTCACGAAAGAATTGTCCGTAGAGAGACAGGATTATATCCAGTCACAGACCTGGGGAAGGGTACCAAAACAATTCTACAGCATTGAAGGTCCCCAAGAACACAATGGCCGCCACCTTTCTTTAATGGAAGCTCTTCCTAGAGCTGGCCATCCGGCCAAACTGTGCAACCGGGGAAGAAGGGCCTTGGTCAGGGAGGTGACCAAGAACCCGATGGTCACTCTGACAAGGGTCTAGAGTTTCTCTGTGGAGATGGGAGAACCTTTCAGAAAGACAACCATCTTTGCAGCACTCCACCAATCAGGACTTCATGGTAGAGTGGCCAAATCCCTCTCCTCACTACCTCACTACCTCTCCTCACTACCTCACTAACTTTAGCCACTGTGAAGGAGGAAGTAACTTTACTCAGTCACCCGGAGTTTGGGCAGATGTAAAATGCCTGTGTGCACATGCTAATGTGTGTGTTTTTGTGTGTGTGTGTGTGTGTGTGTGTGTGTGTGTGTGATCCAGAGCTAGCCCCACAGCTCTCAGGGACTCAACAAAAGGCCTTCTCTATCCATTGTATGAGCAGTGTTTTTCCCAGGAGAGCATGGGCTCAGTGTGAGAGGGCCCGGATCGCTTACTCCTGACATGGATGTTTATTCGCTCTGTGGTCCAGCAGGCTTCCTGCCCACTCAAAAGGACTCCCCTTACCGTTTTGACGTCTATGACACACATTTTGGGAAGAGAGAGAATGGGGAGAAGAAGAAAGAGAGAGAAAAAGCGTCTCTCTGTTATCGTCTGGGTTGTTGAACAACTGTTTGCGATGGGATATGAGTGGACATTTTGTTTGCCCCTTGTCATGATTTTAGACCCTCCTAATAGGTCAGACCAGGTTTCTCTAACTTCCCTGACAACCTTCTCTAATGCCTTACAGTGTATAATTATTTCATTTGCCAAGTGCTTCTGAGGGTTAGGTGTTTGTTGTCTTTTGTCGGGCTGTTGTCAATCTGATGTTCTGTTGTTGACAGAGAGGCTTATAGGGCCTGGTGTAGTTGGCTAACATGTTGAATGACCGGACACACTGAGCATGTCAATGTGAAGACAAGTATATGATCCCCAATAACAAACCAATCAGAACCCTATCAAAATTGCTACCCAATATCACATACACTCTTAGAAAAAAAGGTGCTATCTAGAACCTAAATGGTTTCTTCAGCTGTCCCCATAGCGTTTCCCTTTGAAGAACCCTTTTTGGTTCCAGGTAGAACCATTTTGGTTCCAGGTAGAATCATTTTGGGTTCCATGTAAATCCATTTCCACAGACAGTTCTACATGGAATCCAAAATGGTTCTAACTGGAACAAAAAAGAGTTTTCCTATGGGGACAGCCAAAGAACCCTTTTGGAAGCCTTTTTTATAAGAGTGCACCATAAGAGAGTTTTAGTAACCATGCATACACTGAAAAGCACACTCATCTAAGCATACTCATCCAATTTTCACAAATTTGAGAATATTGAATACTTTGTGTAGACGTTAATTAATCTGTCCCCTCTTCAAAAGTTCATCATATTGGCATCTTCAGCTATCTGAGGGCTTTAACTAAGTTTCTCTAGTGTTTTCTGAGGGTCCAGGGTGAGAGTGAGGCTCTAGCCATTTTTCACTGGCTGGAGAGGCAGACAGCTCAAAACAAACACGTCTCACTGATACCATATAATCTGTGAAACACCATTATCGTCTAAAATATCTCCACACAGGCCCCCCACCCCCACCCCACCCCACTCTCTCCACCCTTTGAGCAAATAATACAGAAAAGGAACTTGTGGAAAAAGCTGCTGTGTTGAGACAGAAGGTGAATGGAGTCCATTGTTGTCGTGTAACCAGACTCTGCAGCAGGTTGTTTAATTCGGTTTCGGGCCTGAAAAGGCTTTTTTAAACTGTCACATCAGCTGAGAGGGTCAGGGAACAGGACTCTATCCCCACCTGTCTCACTTTCCCCTGCCGGATCTCTGTCCCTCTATCCCTCTGTCTGTCTGTCTGTCTGTCTGTCTGTCTGTCTGTCTGTCTGTCTGTCTGTCTGTCTGTCTGTCTGTCTGTCTGTCTGTCTGTCTGTCTGTCGGTCTGCCTGTCTGTCTGTCTGCCTGCCTGTCTGTCTGTCTGTCTGTCTGTCTGTCAGTCTGTCTGTCTGTCGGTCTGCCTGTCTGCCTGCCTGTCTGTCTGTCTGTCTGTCTGTCTGTCGGTCTGCCTGTCTGTCTGCCTGTCTGTCTGTCTGTCTGTCTGTCTGTCTGTCGGTCTGCCTTTCTCGCACAATCTCACTCTCTCTCTGTCTCTATTTGTCTCTCTCTATGTCTCTCTCTGTCCCTGTCTGTCTCTCTCTCTCTCTCTCTATGTATCTCTATGTCTCTCTGTCCCTATCTGTCTCTCTCTATGTCTCTCTCTGTCCCTATCTGTCTCTCTCTATGTCTCTCTCTCTGTCTTTCTCTATGTCTCTCTCTGTCCCTGTATGTCTCTCTCCCTCTATGTATCTCTCTATGTCTCTCTCTGTCCCTATCTGTCTCTCTCTCTGTCCCTATCTGTCTCTTTCTATGTCTCTATGTCCCTATCTTTCTCTCTCTATGTCTCTCTCTTTCCCTATCTGTATCTCTCTGTCTCTCTCTCTGTCCTTCTCTATGTCTCTCTCTGTCCCTGTATGTCTCTCTCCCTCTATGTATCTCTATGTCTCTCTTTGTCCCTATCTGTCTCTCTCTCTGTCCTTCTCTATGTATCTCTCTGTCCCTGTATGTCTCTCTCCCTCTATGTATCTCTCTATGTCTCTCTCTGTCCCTATCTGTCTCTCTCTATGTCTCTCTCTGTCCCTATCTGTCTCTCTCTATGTCTCTCTCTCTGTCTTTCTCTATGTCTCTCTCTGTCCCTGTATGTCTCTCTCCCTCTATGTATCTCTCTATGTCTCTCTCTGTCCCTATCTGTCTCTCTCTATGTCCCTATCTGTCTCTCTCTATGTCTCTCTTTCCCTATCTGTCTCTCTCTATGTCTCTTTCTGACCCTCTCTGTCTCTCTCTATATCTCTCTCTGTCCCTATCTGTCTCCCTCTATGTCTCTCTCTGTCCCTATCTGTCTCTCTCTCTGTCTCTCTCTTTCCCTATCTGTCTCTCTCTATGTCTCTTTCTGACCCTCTCTGTCTCTCTCTATCTCTCTCTATGTCTCTCTATGTCTCTCTCTGTCCCTATCTGTCTCTCTCTATGTATCTCTTTGTCCCTATCTGTCTCTCTCTCTGTCTCTCTCTATGTCTCTCTCTGTCTCTCTCTCTGTCTCTCTATGTCCCTATCTGTCTCTCCCTATGTCTCTCTATGTCTCTCTCTCTATCTATCTCTGTCCCTATCTGTCTCTCTCTATGTCTCTCTCTCTCTGTCCTTATCTGTCTCTCTCTCTTTCGCTCTCTCTCTCTCTCTCTCTGTCTCTCTCTGTCCCGATCTGTCTCTCTCTTTTTCTCTCTCTATGTCTCTCTCTGTCCCTATCTGTCTCTCTCTATGTATCTCTTTGTTCCTATCTGTCTCTCTCTCTGTCTCTCTCTGTCTCTCTCTCTGTCTCTCTCTGTCCCTATCTGTCTCTCTCTATGCCTCTCTCTGTCTATATCTGTCTCTCTCTATGTCTCTCTCTGTTCCTATCTGTCTCTCTCGATGTATCTCTTTGTCCCTATCTGTCTCTCTCTCTGTCTCTCTCTATGTCTCTCTCTGTCTCTCTCTCTGTCTCTCTATGTCCCTATCTGTCTCTCCCTGTCTCTCTATGTCTCTCTCTGTCTCTCTCTGTCTCTCTCTGTCTCTCTCTGTCTCTCTCTGTCCCTATCTGTCTCTCTCTATGTCTCTCTATGTCTCTCTCTGTCTCTCTCTGTCTCTCTCTGTCCCTATCTGTCTCTCTCTATGTCTCTCTCTCTCTGTCTCTCTCTGTCCTTATCTGTCTCTCTCTCTTTCACTCTCTCTCTCTCTCTCTGTCTCTCTCTGTCCCAATCTGTCTCTCTCTTTTTCTCTCTCTATGTCTCTCTCTGTCCCTATCTGTCTCTCTCTCTGTCTCTCTCTGTCCCTATCTGTCTCTCTCTATGTCTCTCTCTCTCTCTGTCCCTGTCTTTTTCTCTCTCTGTCTCTCTCTCTATGTCTCTCTCTGTCCCTATCTGTCTCTCTCTATGTCTCTCTCTCTCTATGTCCCTATCTGTCTCTCTATGTCTTTCTCTTTTTCTCTCTCTATGTCTCTCTCTTTTTCTCTCTCTGTCTCTCTCTTTTTCTCTCTCTATGTCTCTCTCTCTATGTCTCTCTCTCTCTCTCTGTCACTCTCTGTCTCTCTCTTTGTCTCTCTATGTCTATTTCTGTCCCTATCTGTCTCTATCTGTCTCTCTCTGTCTCTCTCTGTCTCTCTCTGTCCTTATCTGTCTCTCTACGTCTTTCTATGTCTCTCTCTGTCCCTATCTGTCTCTCTCTATGTCTCTCTATGTCTCTCTCTATGTCTCTCTATATCGCTCTCTGTCCCTATCTGTCTCTCTTCATGTCTCTCTCTGTCCCTATCTGTCTCAATTCATGTCTCTCTATATCACTCTCTGTCCCTATCTTTTTTAATTTATTCTTTATTTTATTCCACCTTTATTTAACCAGGTAGGCTAGTTGAGAACAAGTTCTCATTTACAACTGCGACCTGGTCAAGATCATACAACTGCGACCTTGCACATCATCATCTGCACATCTATCACTCCAGTGTTAATGCTAAATTGTAATTACTATGGCCTATTTATTGCCTTACCCCCTTACGCCATTTGCACACATTGTACAGACTTAATTTTGTTATTGACTGTATGTTTGTTTATTCCATGTGTAACTCTGTGTTGTTTCTGTCACACTGCTTTGCTTTATCTTGGCCAGGTAGCAGTTATAAATGAGAACTTGTTCTCAACTGGCCTACCTGGTTAAATAAAGGTGAAATAACAAAAAAATATGTTAAAAAAATAGTATTGCATACCCTACAATATCTTTACTGTTTTGACGTAGAATGGCCCATCGAGGCCATGCTTAGTGCTCTAGTATTGTATTGCCCATTTGCAATTTTTTGGTGCTCAGCATGAACAATAAGCATGCAAATATCACAGCGCCATTATGCAAGCTGTCTTTGTCTGGCAGCTTTATTCTCTTGGAGCTACAGAGGGGGAGGAACTGTGAGAGTTGGGTGTGCACCCATCTGTGCACCCAACCTTTTCAGACGTGAGAAACTGTACATGCATTTGCATAAGAATAATTGACACTTCAAATTAGCCTTCCAATAACAGAGGATTATTTTTCCTGAGCATACGTGCAAGAGGAGAGCGCTGCCATATTGTAAAACATATTAAAGGGAGGGCTAAAGAGAGGAGGAGGGATGTATCATCAAATATTAACCACTTCACTTCTTCTCTTTGCGAGTCAGGATTTTCTGCAGAATATTTTCTGTGTTGTTATACTGTATGCATCTATGATGAAGTGCATAACCAGCATCCAGGACCATGAGTGTATTTCAGCAGCTGCACTAAAGACTTGAGTGTGAACAAGAATTAACATACCTCTGTTCCCCTCAATAGAAAAGTGCACAGCTTGTAGGGAACAAGTGTTGTTAAGCAAAGAGGGATCAGATGGTTCAAATACATACGGGATGAACCACAAGCTAAATCATGGGCTTCGGCAAACTACACACACACACAAATACGCACAAGCAGAGTACATTTTTTTGTCTCATTCAGTTCATTCAAGGCTATAGCCCCGGAGATAAATCTGTTTAGGTTTGTTGGTGTGTTGTTGTATTGTGTTATTCCTGGTTCAGCCATGTCTGTGTCTCCTGTACCTCCTACTCTGCCATGAATTCATTATCACTCCTCTGAAAGGCAGACAGGACCCTGGTATGGGGTTGGGATAGCTGCTGTTTAGTCTCAGGCCGAGCCAGCCAAAAAGGGGAGAAAGAGCCGTATAGAATGGGGGGTGAGGGGGGGG